>NC_085876.1:10374582-10392082 GCF_034702125.1 Engraulis encrasicolus
GATGAAGAAAAATGTGATTTTATAACAATATTCTAATAATGCGAATTCCCCAATTTAAGGTTTTTTTGAGCTGGAAGGCCAACGTATATAAAAAGAAAAAAAATAATGGTTGGAATAGTTAAAAAACTGGGCCATGAATCTACAATCCATGACAGTTTAACAGTATTGATGGAATTATGGAAATAAATCAACTTTTTCATGGTATTCTAATAAAAAGGCCTGGAGCTGTACACACACACACAGAGACGCATAGCACATGTGCACGTGCACACACACACACACACACACATGCTCTTCACACGCCGCTTGTACGAACGATCACATACACACACACACACACCACATACACAAGCTCTTAAAATGTTAAGTCCAGAGAGATTCCTTGGTGAGGTACAGACACTCACACACACACACACACACACACACACACACACACACACACACACACACACACACACATACACTATCACCTATCACACACCCCTGACATTGGCAGAGATCCCATCCCCCTCAGTGGTGTGAAACCCCAGTACACACACACACACACACACACACACACACACACACACACACACACAGACACACAGATTTTCGAATGACCTCTACTGTGTACGGTATATTTATTTCTCTGTAATCTTTTTGTGTAATTTTTTGCGTCAGGCACACACACGCAGAGTTTCAAGTGTCATTTCTGCGTTGTGATCAAAACAGGGTTTCTATAGCTTTCTGGTGCCTGCAAGATCCATATGCAGCCTTGTGTTTTTCACACTCTCTCTCTCTCTGTCTCTCTCTCTCTCTCTCTCTCTCTCTCTCTCTCTCTCTCTCTCGTATTCTCTCTCTCTCTCTCTCTCTCTCTCTCTCTCTGTCTCTGTCTCTGTCTCTCTCTCTCTCTCTCTCTCTCTCTCTCTCTCTCTCTCTCTCTCGTATTCTCTCTCTCTCTCTCTCTCTCTCTCTCTCTCTCTCTCTCTCTCTCTCTCTCTCTCTCTCTCTCTCTCTCTCTCCGCCTCCTCCTCCATTCTTTCTGCTGTGCCTCCATCTGTCTCTAAGTTACATCACGGAAAAATAACGAGTCTGCTCTTCAGTGCAGCATTCCACTAACCACACACACACACACACACACACACACACACACACACACACACACACACACACACACACACACACACACACACACACACGTGTGTGTGTAAATGCCCGATTGTATAATGTGAAAACAATTACTCTCACTCTCATCCACCTACACTCTAACCGTAGTGGCCAAATCTGACAGATTGACAGATTTCAATACCCCCACCACAATACCCTTACCACAACACCCCCACCACAATACCCTTACCACAACACCCCCACCACAATACCCTCACCACCCTCACGTTTTTTAGATCTGCCATCATCGTTACTCAAATGTTAGTGCCGATTAGACGACATGCTCACAAATGGACTTTCCTCTGACGCACGCTCTCCCTTTTCTGTGTGCGTGTGTCTCTGTGTCTCTGTGTGTGTGTGTGTGTGTGTGTGTGTGTGTGTGTGTGTTTCTCTATGTGTGTCTCTTTTCCGATCCCAACCTCTAGGTGCACAAGAAGGACAAGAAGTACAAGTGCATGGTGTGCAAGAAGATCTTCATGCTGGCGGCGTCGGTGGGCATCCGGCACGGCTCGCGCCGCTACGGCGTGTGTGTGGACTGCGCCGACTCCCACCAGGCCTCCCAGGAGGCCATGCAGGAGCTGGAGCAGCAGCTGGCGCGCGGCGAAGGCGACCCCGACGACGACTTCGACATGATGCAAGACCCCGACGACGACATGATGGCCGACGGGGATGAGAACGAGCCTGAGAATGACCCCGAGAACGAGCCGGGCGACCATGACGACGGCGACCAAGACGACCAACAGTGGGAGGCCGAAGGAGAGAACATGGCCGCCGCCGCCGATTAGAAGATGGCCGCCGCCGATATTGCAACATGGCCACCAACGATTAGAAGATGGCCACCGCCACCGATATTGCAACATAGGCGACGATATTACAACATGGACGCCGACGATTAGAAGATGGCCACCGACCTCCGAGCGACCTTCGCTATTTCCTGTCATCCTTTAGCTGAGTAACGACTTTTTTTTATGTCATTGCCGTACCGTGATGATGTAAAAATACAGAGTATACACACTCACACAGTCAAAACACAAACACACACACACCAAGCAAAGCAAAAGATTTGAGACGTAACAAAACAAAAAAATGTTTGTAAGTTAAAGAAAAAAAGCGTATAAACAAAGATTTATATATGAAAAAAAACTACTAATAGCTGGGAAACAATCAACTACTCCAAAGTGCTATCCAAACTTCAAGGTTGCTATTGTACTTCTGAGACAAAGATGAAAAAAACGTTTAACAAGAAACCGATAAACCTAAAGCTTTTGGTAGTGAGGGACTCTAAGATGTACAGATCATTTAAACGAGTGGAACACGGGCCGTAGAGGCCCACGAGAGAAAGAAAGAGAGAAAGAGAGAAGATCTCTTTGAAAATCAGGTGTTTTTGTTCTTGTTCCTGGTGATGCTATATACTTTTTGTTTCATAGCGGTTGACAGTGTACAGCGTTTTAAGTTCCGATAGGCCAATCATCTTAAAAGAGTAAATGTTAATTATTTAATTTATGAAGAGAAAAAAGTTTTTATGGTCTTACAGAATAATTATGTAATTTTTTTCTTTGTGGTTTTGTGTCTGCTGTCTGAAGTTCCGTTTTTTCTTGTTTTGTTTTTGTTTTTTGTTTGTTTTTGACTTTTCGTCAAAATCTGAACGTCTGTCGCTTTAATATATATATAGAGAGAGTGAAAGCGTAAAAGAACGAAAGACCGAGAGATTGCAAAAAAAATCCGAGTGTGCAAGAAAGAGAGATTACGTGAGAACTATGGATCTATTGCCAACAGGAAGATTGTATATTTTCTCTTTGGTTGGAGGCATTCAGCTGTCCCGAAAGAAAAAAAAAATCCAGATTATTTTATATTCCTTTTTATTAATATTAATATTATTATTATTCTTATGATTCTAATGATTCTGCTTGTCGATGTTTTTTTCCCCCCTACACACGTCTTGGAACCAAACCTCTGTTTTGTGACTAAAGTCGCACAGCCATATTTATGCGTTAAATTATGTAGGCTGTGCCATTGTGCCAAACAGACCGCACACCAAGGCAGTGTAGGACACACATGTATACACACACACACACGAAACTACTGAACCATGCTGAGAGAAAGAGAGAGAGGGAGAGAGAAAGAAGTATAAAGCGAAAGAATAAGGCTAGAGAGAAATAGACAAAAAAAACATTTTATATATTAAAAAAGAGTAATGTTTAAGAAAAGACTAAAGATTTTAAGGGGAATTACTATTGCTAGCTTTATATGTCTCACTGCGACACGGTAACACTTTATAGAGCATTTTGACATTCACTTAAAGCTTGAATTTTTTGCCAAATGGCCGAGGCATTTGGTGCTGTAATGCTAATCTTGAGATACTGGACCTACAAGCTGTATATGATGATGTTAATAATCAAAACAGCCCAGAGCGCGGCCAAATGCACTGGCCAATGGTGTCGCCACTCCAAGTCCTGGTTCCGGATACGGCTTCGGTTCCGGAATTCAGGTCTGGGTTCCGGTTCTAGAATCCAGGCCGGACTTGGCTGATGCATGGCCCGGTGCTGGCCTGCGCTCGGGGCCAAGCCTCTTCTGACTCAGATATATGCTAACCTGCTCTTTCTGTAACACTGTTGTGCTTTTTGGACCCTATCAGGTATGCTTATACGCCATCCTATGTTCTGTTCTTGTCTTTATTTAATTGTAGTCACACACATACACACACACACACACACACACAGACACACACACACACACACAATCTCATGAATACGGATGCAAACGCCGCTCCTATGCTCGTCCAGCCCCCATCTGTAAATGTGAGCGATGCTGGTGACTTTAAGACTCCAGGTCCCCTACTAGTGTCGTTTATAGTGGTACAAAATGTAGAAGTATGAAGGGCCTCACTTTGGGGGCTGCGGGGGCCAAATTTGCAGGATGCACAATCAATCGAGCAATCACTCAACCAATCAAACGACTCAATCAATCAACCAATCAATCAATCAGGGCGGAGGAAGTTGTTTTATTGCTTCATGTGTTTTCGTTCCAAAAAAAGAAGAAGAAGAAACTCCCAAATTCCATTTTTGCTTTGTTTTATTTTTTTTTTATTTTGTTATTGATTTGATTTTTGTTTTGGTTGTATGTGGGGTGCGTACATTTACAATCAGTCTATTTAATTTCATTCGACGATGGCCATGTTTATTTGTTTGCTTGTTTGTTTGTTTGTTTGTGTTGAAGAGGCGGGTCTGCTGGGTGGCTGTGCTGGGTACAGCTTGATAATGGGTCTGAGACGCACTTACCTACCCGGCCGGCCGACCCCTGTTTCCCAAAGCAGGTCTGGATGGAAATAAAACTCAAAATAGCCCTCTCCCCCTCCTCTTCTCTTCTCTTCTCTTTTATTCCCTTTTTTCGTCTTTCTCTTCTGTTCTTCTCGTCTTTTTCTTATTTTCTCGTCTTCTCTTCGCTTCGATTCTCTTCTCCTCTTTTCTCCTTCTCCATTCTCTTCTTTGCTCTAAGTTTCTTGAATTCCCTTTCCAAAAACGATTCCATGCAGACCCTTTTTATTTTATTTCTATTTGCTCGTTCGTTTGTCTGTTTGTTTTTCAGACATTTCATTTATTATTTAATATTATTATATATTGACTCCAAAAATGCAATCAAGACTGTTAATTTTTTTGTTTGTCCTCTACCAAAATTGTTGTTTAATAATTATTGTTGAAATAATGTATAAGAAAACCAGGTTTGAAAGACTATTTAGTGTAGCTCCTTTTGCTTGTGTATGTAATTGTCAGATTTTTAAATGTTTTATTCAAAGAAAGAAAAAAATCATTCACTTTACCCTAGATGCATATATTGTTTTATTTGTCCTTTCTATAACGTCTATAACGTTTTTATTTTTATTTCATGAAGCACATATTTTATAAAGCTCTCTGGTGTGTGGGGTTCAGCCAAGAAGCGGCCCTCCTCCTCTGTGTCTATGCACAGCAAGACCACTGCAGTCTAACTCTATGTTGGCAGTGAAGTGACCACAGCGTGTGTGTGTGTGTGTGTGTGTGTGTGTGTGTGTGTATTCGTGCGTGTGTGTATGCGTGCATGCGTGCATGCGTGTGCGTGCGTGTGTGTGTGTGTGTGTGTGTGTGTGTGTGTGAGAACAAGAGACACTAGTGTAGTGTAAGTGGTGAAGCTGCGTTTACTGTATGCGTCTCTTGACTGCATGAAAAGAAACGACTGCAGCACGTTTCTCTGTACGCAGTTGAGGCCACTGCAGTGCGTTTCTCTCTTTCTCTAGAGATGTACGATCACAGCAGTGTGTCTGTCTCAGTAGCACCATGGATCTGCGTGCGTGCGCGTCTGTATGCAGTGTGTGTGTGTGTGTGTGTGTGTGTGTGTGTGTGTGTGTGTCTGCAGTGTGTGTGTGTGTGTGTGTGTGTGTGTGTGTGTGTGTGTGTGTGTGTCTGCAGTGTGTGTGTCACTGTGTACACATGTGGAGAGGGTCAGCTGTCTTGTCTGTAGATGCAGTGGATCTACTGAAGTGATGCAGAAATGTCCTATGACTTTTCCCTTTACTCCAAATGAACGTGTATTTTAAAACAAAGCTGTATAGAAGACTCATCTTGTGTGTCATGATGATGATTATCGTTATTTACCCGAGGAATCACTGTGGGAGGTATGAGTATCAAATATATATAAATATATATATGTGAAAGTATATGAGAGAGGTATATATATAAATATATATATTTAAGTAGATGGAAATGGCTGAAGCCCTGAGCTGTTTGTCGTTTTCTCTTCCGCATCCCTCCTTCCTTCCATCCTTCCATCTTTTCATTCATGTATCCGTTTGCGCACATAACGTTCACACTCACGCCATCCTTCCTTCTCATTCGTTTGTTAGGGTTTTTGTTTTCCTGTTTTATTTTTCTACCACTTGAAACTTCTTTGTTTTTTTATTTGTATATCCGACAAAATGCAGGTATCTCAGCACTCTACACTTGATGCTGTAAACGGACAAAAAAAAAGAAAACAAACGGACTTTTACGATAAAAAAAAACAAACAGCAAATGCAAAAACTAGAGTACACTACAAATGAAGGGTTTTTTTCCAGCTGTATTTTTTACGCTGTTTTAAAGATGTATTTTTCAGAAACTCTCTAACAGTGATGCAATGTGGGGATTTCTCCTGCACGGAGGTCCTTGCGCCAAACAGCAAAGTCAGGTTACTCTTTTTACGTTTTCAGAACTTTTCAGAAATGAATAAATATTAAGATAAATACATTCTCCTTTTTTCTGTTTTCAAATTGTACTACTGTTCCTCTATCATTTTGAAATAAAAACTTTGATATTGCTCAAGAATACAACTGGCTCTGTGGTTACTGCCCCCACTGTGTGTGTCTGTGTGTGTGTGTGTGTGTCTGTCTGTGTGTCTAGCGGATGTGGTCCATGTGCCCTGAATTCAAGGCGGAAAGACATTTTTGTTGTTTAAAAAAAAAAAAAACAGACTCACTTTATGTTTTCCCTTGGTCATTCCCGCCTTTACAGTACAAGTACTTCTAGATTGCTCAAAACAAACCTGCTACATTGGTGGCATTTTGATTATTCTAAGATTTTTAATGTTTTTTCTTCAATCGTTGTGTTCTTCTGAAAAGTCTGTCTGAAAAGACAATATTTCAGGTGATCCCCTTTAAAATGTTTTTGTATGTGTAACACTGCTGTATGTGCATGCATGTGTATGTGCACTCTATATTGGGAGCAGGGCTGCCCCCTTCTGCTAGCTACTGTTACTACACTTCCCTGACTGTAATTTACCTGCTGCACCCCAATGACTTGCATATGATACTCCTGCCAAACCAGTCTTGCTTTTCTGCCTTCACCATTTCAACCACACACAAACACACATATCTGCTCGTGAACACACAAAAGGCATGCATGCACGCACACACAAAACCTCAACATAAGCAACGGAATTAACAACAGGAGGCACATTGATTTTATTTAATCATTTTATGACACTGAATACAAATCTGTCTTTTGCTCTAATATGGGTTTGACTGGATGGCACACTACGTTACAATGTTTTGTCCAAAGTGCCGCACGATACGATCTCCTGTAGCAATGTGAAGTGAAACCAAGTGTTTGGATTTTGGCCCATTTTTAGAGTTAACACATTTATTAGCACACCCAGCCAAGAATGAACCTTGTCTGCCTCGATAGTTTCACCAAGCTGGGCCATCAGATTGTAGTTGATGTATTCATACCAATGAGTGGTATACAGGGCCGTTGACGGCTTCGAGGAGGCCTAGGAACAGTACAATGTAAGGAGAAACAGTAACAGTAGAAACAGTATAATGTCATCATGAGGACCCAACTCTGCAACCCCTATTTAGGGGGGCCCTGCCCCTGTAGGTGACCCATGTGGACACACACCACACCACCATCACCACCACCACCGCCACCACCTCCGCCACACACACACACACACACACACACACACACACACACACACACACACACACACACACACACACACACACACACCACACACCACCACCATCACCACCACTTCCCCAGGACACACACACACACACACACACACACACACACACACACACACACACACACACACACACACACACACACACACACACACACACACACACACCACCACCATCACCACCACTTCCCCAGGACACACACACACACACACACACACACACACACACACACACACACACACACACACACACACACACACACACACACACACACACATGCAGTTTATGAGCGGATAGGAGAGAGTATTGATGACTGAGGAATATCTGTTCCATGTTTAGGCACCAGGTGGCGACAGTGTATCGTGTGCTTCATTTAGTCTGGAATGTGAAACCCATTTCAGTCCAGGGGCCACTCCCACATACAATTTGATCTTAAGCGGGCCGGATCAGTAAAGTACGTAATTGCGAAATTTTGCACATTTCTGTTTTAAATCGGAATAGCATCGCTAGCAATCATCTCAAGGTGTATGACAGCAGGTATATGAGCATTGGCTGTAAAACAAGCAATAACATTGTTCCAAAGTACTGAAAATCTCAAGTATCTCATTCACCTGCAGCAAATTTGTATTGATTAAAGGCTGCATCTGTTCATACTGTTTATACGTATACAGATTCTGTATTTTTAAATGTGGATATGATTTCATCTGTTTATGTGTAAATAAAAACTCCATTGTAACAGATGCGTTTTAGCCTCCCAAATGGGATATTTTTAAAGCCGGATTTTTGACTGTTCAGTGTAAACGGAAAGCTAAAACCAACACGTTTTCAAAAAGATCCATATATGTGTAAACAGTTTCTCAGTATTTCTACACCAGGACATCAAATATATGCACCTCCATATATTTTGTAGTATATGTGATTGGCAAGTCTATGTCCGTCCATATTTCCAGTGATGCAGAAAATGTTGAATTCAAGTCATATGACTATAGGCCAGTGGTTGTCCCAACCTTTTTTAGCCTTTTTGACCCCGTTTTGATATCCCAAATGTCTAGGGAACCCCATGCACACTTTTGTCCTGACAAAAAAAAAGCCTTAAAGCGATGGTTCGGAGTAGAATCACCCTAATGCCATTTGAACCGTGACACCCATCCACCTTTACACCCGAAGTGTTTTCTGCCGCAGGCTTACATCAACAGAGTTGCCGTGTTATTCGATGTTTATTCCGGTTAGCTTGACTCAAGCGCATATGGATACTGGGCACCGTCTCCAAACTTTCCCCACAAAAATAACATGTCATGACACCAAACTTCTGCAGTAGCACAAATATGGTCTGTACTCACGAAACGAAGCATTTGGAAGTTTGGAAATAGTCCAGGAGTTTATTATCATCAACACAAGCCGAATAGCTTCTCTGCTGCTAAAGCTGCGCCAACGTTACTTCCGTCATCTAAGACAAGCATGTAAGAGTCCTCAACGAAGCTCATAATGTGCACAATGAAAAGTGAATTCAGCATCAGTATTGATAACGAAAATCCTTGTCTAATTGATAGTAGGTAAGATTTGAAATATCTTTTAAGTATTGCCTTGAAAATATAACCCTTAATCACAATTCAGTGAAAACTTTTTTAACACTCTCGTCTGGAAGTTTGTTGAAGACTTTTACGGGCTTGTCTCATATGACGGAAGTAACGTTGGCACAGCTTTAGCAGCAGAGAAGCTATTCAGCTTGTGTTGATAATACTAAACTCCTGGACTATTTCCAAACTTCCAAATGCTTCGTTTCGTGAGTACAGACCATATTTGTGCTACTGCAGAAGTTTGGTGTAATGACATGTTATTTTTGTGGGGAAAGTTTGGAGACGGTGCCCAGTATCCATATGCGCTTGAGTCAAGCTAACCGGAATAAACATCGAATAACACGGCAACTCTGTTGATGTAAGTCTGCGGCAGAAAACACTTCGGGTGTAAAGGTGGATGGGTGTCACGGTTCAAATGGCATTAGGGTGATTCTACTCCGAACCATCGCTTTAATTGAACTAACTTGAAGGGTAATAAATCTGTAGACATTTATGAAAATCCAAGACTGTATGCTGTGTTTCCATGAGACTTGTTAGTTATTATGCTATATTAATTAGTAATATTTATCTTTGGTCAGACATAGGCATTTCAGGCGACCCCATTTGAGTTCCAGATGACCCCACATGGGGTCCTGACCCCAAGGTTGAAAACCACTGTTATAGGCTTATATTAACGGCGTGTGTAGGCCAACTGCAATTGCAAAAATATGAGTTTGACATCCCTAATCCCTACGACGCTTGTTTTTTTTTTTCAATTGTGAGCGAGAGGGTCCTTTTCTATGTTGAATGGAGAGATCAATATACGCGTTATGTAAAGTGTACTTTTAATTGGTGACGATGGCTCACAGTAAAGGAGTGTTAAACTTCTCTCTCTCTCTCTCTCTCTCTCTCTCTCTCTCTCTCTCTCTCTCTCTCTCTCTCTCTCTCTCATGATTTAGAACAGGATGAAGAACAGGTTGACTTGACCTGGTTTCTTACTACTGTAAAGTATGTTGTTGTTGTACCCCCTAATGGCGGACGAATGTCTATTCCATCTTTGGCCACCAGAGAGCAGCAGTGTCTCCTTTTTCATGAGGCTGCGTCACAGTACTTTTACATCATTTCTGCCACTGCCAAGAGCTTGTTAAAGTCATCCTGACAGATTTACCTTCCGTATGAGCCTCAGCCAGACACATCTCCTTCAGTCTAATAAGGTGGGTTACTCCAGTGTGTGTGTTTGTGTGTGTGTTTGTGTGTGTGTGCGAATGTGTGCGTGTGCATATGTGCGTGTGCACGTGTGTGAACGTGTGTGTGTGTGTGTGCGTGTGTGCAGGCGTGTGCGTGTGCGTGTGCATGCATGCTTGCCTGTGTGTGTGTGTGTGTGCGTGTGTGCGTGCGCGCTCGTGTGTGTATCTCATATAAAAATACCAATATAATGTATCTAACCTCATCCAATATTATCAAATGGCATCAAATTGAATCTTAAACTTCAGGAGGAGTGCAGCATCTCAGTATGTCAGTGAGTGGTGTTTGAGTGATGCTCTGAGCCTGAGCATGTGAAGTTTCAGTGTGTGACTGTTGGGTGGTGTGTGTGTGTGTGTGTGTGTGTGTGTGCGCGCGCGCATGTGTGTGTACTCTAAGTTTGCATACCTTCATGTGTGTGTGAATTGCATGTGTGTGTGCATGTGTGTCTGTGATTATGTGTGTTGTAGTGATTATTGAATTACAGGGACAAGAAGATAAGATGAAATATGTGTGTGATGGCTCTGTCTGCATTTACTCAGCCAGCCAGTGCCGTCGTCTGTCTGTCTGACTGTGTGTGTGTGTGTGTCCTGAGGGACTGGCCTGTGGCCTACAGCGCAAAGATTAATCACAAACCAACATCAGAGAAGAGAGACACAAGAATAAGAAACACACACACACACACACACACACACACACACAAGAAACAAACACTATTTTTTTCTTTTCATTTCTTTTCACGATTCTCTCTCTCTCTCTTTCTCTTTCTCTCTCTCTCTCTCTCTCTCTCTCTCTCTCTCTCTCTCACACACACACACACACACACACGCACACGACGCACACAAGAAAGAGACACAAACACACTCATCGTTTCTTTTCATGACTCGTTTTTTTATATTAGAAAAATAACTAACACATGTTAGGTTTGCAAGTCCCAGACCCACAGCTCTGATTTGAACATTTCAACACACACACGCACACACACACACACACACACACACACACACACACACACACACACACACACACACACACACACACACACACACACACACACACAGGGTAGGTGCAGGCACATGCTGTATATATATACAAATGCATAGGTTTTTAGTGTCACAGCTACACTGTACCAACAGACACTATTGTACAGTTGTTTACAGTCACACGCTGATAGTCTGATTGGAGACAAAACACAAACAAAAACAGCAAAACAAAAACAAACAAAGACATAAATACAAAAACACAGGATGTCAATGTTTAACAGAGACCAAAAAGAGATTGTCTGTAGAAGAAATACACACCCCCCCCCCATATCCTGCCTCTAGTTTTTCAGATGATGCAGTGTGTACAGACACACGCACACATGCACACACACAGGCAAACACACTCTCTCAATCACCGGTGAGATACCGAGGTACTGTGTGGTCATGTAATTGTGATGAAGAGTGGATCAATGGTGTGTGTGTGTGTGTGTGTGTGTGTGTGTGTGTGTGTGTGTGTGTGTGTGTGTGTGTGTGTGTGTGTGTGTGTGTGTGTGTGTGTGTGTGCGCGTGTGCGTGCGCGCGCGCGCGCCCCCTCCTCCACTCCCTGTACTCTTCCTTCTCCTGTACTCCCAGCTGGCATCTGACCTCACAGTTAATTACTCTCTCTCACACACAAACACACACACACACTGACTCATCCACCCAGAAACTTCAGTCGCCCCCCTCATTTTGACATGCCCCCTTCTCCTCACCCCCCCCCCCCCACACACACACACACACACACAACATCCTTCCCTCTGCATTTGAACCCCCCCATCCCTCTCTTCACCACCCCCCTGCCCCAAAAGCCCAATCCCACCCCCCCTCGGCCCTCGCCCCCTCCAACTCATGCCCCTCACTAGTCCATGTGCTGCTCAGACAAACACAATGGGGTCACAGTCATAAGCTGGTGCAGGCCTAACCATCTGGGACCAGAAGACAGAACCACCCTGACCACCACACACACACACACACACACACACACACACACACACACACACACACACACACACACACACACACACATACACACACACACACACACCCCACCCACTAACTCCACTGTCTCCTACCATGCCCACTTCAGAGGAGAAAGCTGGAGCTGGGGTGGGGTGGGGTCTTTGTGGGGGGTGGGGGGTTGTCTTCAGAGGGAAGGGGAAGGCGTTCTAAGATTATAGAGCCGTGGATCCACACATGTCTCATTATGTAATGGGTAGGCTAGGGGCTGCTTTGATTGTGTGTGTGTGTGTGTGTGTGTGTGTGTGTGTGTGTGTGTGTGTGTGTGTGTGTGTGTGTGTGTGTGTGTGTGTGTGTGTGTGTGTGTGTGTGTGTGTGTAACAGAAGAGAGGACTGTAGCAAAAAAAGAGACAAAAACGCTGAAGAAAACAGCCTATGGCTTAATATAGAAAATAAGAGTATTTCAGGAGTTCAGTCTCTCATGATCGGAAACGAACGCACTCTACAAACACGACTGAAAAACATTTAGCAATTGTAAATTCACTGGCTAGAACTTTTTGTCCTTTTATGCGACCTTTGCATCGGCATGAGAGACGTGAGAGTTCGTTTTCGACTGGTCCACGCACTCTAACGAACAGGGGTTTTCAGGGGGGTCAAAGTTCAAAGTGGAGAGTTCAGAAGGCTCCAATCTCCATGGTCCAGGGCCGGTAGGGCTTGGCCAGGCTGGCGGCGGTCACCGCTGCCATGGAGGAGGAGGAGGAGGAGGAGGATGGGGAGGAAGGAGACAGGGAGCGGGGAGCCAGGAGAGGGAAAGCACCCAGGGGGAAGGGGAACGCGGACAGCCCAGACAGGGAGCTCAGGAGTGGGGGAGGCAGCTTGGACGACGCAGCCTCTCCTCCTCTACTGCTGCTGCCTCCACTAACGGCGGTGGAGCTGGAAGTGTGATGGGAGGTGGTGGGTGATGCCCTGGTCAGGCTGGGGGGCAGAGCGGCACTCGCGGGCACACGGAGGGGTCCGGAGTGGGGTGCATCGGGGTGGGCGGCACTGCTGCTCAGCCTGCTGGGAACTGACGGCTCAGAGGAGGAGGAAGAGGAGGAAGACGGGGAAGAGGAAGATGGAGAGCTGCTGGGTGTCACACGTGACGATGACGATGACAAAGATGATGATGATGACACAGCTGGTGATCCTGATGACGAAGCTGAGGATGAGGATGATGATGATGATGATAACGAAGGTGGGCTTCCAGTTCTCCGAGTTGTAGCTGCTGCCGCTGCTGCTGCTGCTGCCACCACCACGCTAGGAGCCTGCGGCAGGAGCAGGTGTGGGGGTGCCAGGTGGGTGTGTGGAGGAGGTGGAGGAGGGGCAGGCGCCCCGAACGCGGAGCCCCAGCCCAGGTGGTGCGGATGGGGATGGGCGTGGGGATGGGCATGGGGGTGGTGCGGCGGCGGGTGGTGAGCCAGGCCGGCGTGGACCTCGCGCTGCAGGGCGTAGCTGTTGAGGTGGGACACCAGGCGGATGCGGAGAGGGTCGGCGCTGTCCAGGCCCTCGATGATGCTCAGGTAGCGGGCCGTCTCGGCCAGGCACTCGCGGAAGCCCAGGCCGCGGTAGTCCATCGCCAGGGCGTGGGCGTCGAAAAAGCCTGTGGAGTGGAGAGGGGGGTGTGGATGGATGGAGAGAGGAGAGAAAAGGATTTTTTAGAAAAGTGCAGTGTGTGTGTACAGCTTTGAGGCTTAGAGTAAAAATTAGATTCAAAAAATGAATCCATTGGTTATCTTGTAAAAATAAGATGTGTATTGTACACCGCTTTGGATGGTACTCAAAAAATGCTTTGTACACTGTACAGACGTGTATGAAGTTGAAGAAGAGCTTACTTATATACACAGTAAATTCTGCAGTGCTCATTTAACACTTAGAGAGTTCATTTGAGTCCATTTTGACTTAAATGAACTCTGTAAGTGTTGAATTAACACCACAACATTTACTGTGTAGCAACTACACCATTACAAGTACAAGTACAACACCAGTGCCTGCCCCATAATGTTTTATTTAACTGCATTTGCATCAAGATTGTCTTTACCTTTGCCACCTGCCGCATGAAGCATCTTGAGGTGGTCCACCGTCATCTGCAGAATCTCAGCCTTCTCCAGCTTGGCAGAACCCTTCGAGGCACGAAATCAACACATTACAATTAAGTTTTTACAAACGACTAGTTTATGTATTAAAAACAATATTGCATGTCTTCTCACGTGACATAATCCGTGTGCGTAAAATGGTGCGTAATAGTTTGGGGTGCGATGATCGCGCTTCCCGAATTCTCACCTGTTTTTCGAAAGCAGTTGGCACCAGTCTTCTCAGTTCCGTCAGACTGTTATTTATACGGTCACGGCGGCGTTTCTCGATAATCTGTGAGGAAATGGCAGCGCTATTGTTAGTAACAGAGGCAGAAAGACAATCACACTAACTGAAATGTACATGTCTTTTCCACACTCGAACACAATACCGTAATGCTTAAATAAGGTTGGGATTTTGACTTACCCCACGCCGACGCTTTCTCGCCTGCACCTGAGTGGTAGTGGAGGGCGAGACTGATCCCAGTGGTGAGCTGAGACTGCTGGAAAGTTACACGGCAGGTTAGCAATGCGCATTAATTAAGGAACTCTTGAAATACAACAAAGCGGCTTGCACTTGTGTAATGCATGGTCAAATAATACAAAATATTTAGAATGTGATAAACAATGTAGTTTAGTTGATGGATTGATAGTTTCTGTAAACTGCATGATTGTATGACCTTACAAAAAGTTTATAAACTTTAGGAAAATGGGCAATTATTCTCCTTAGACTTGCAATAAAGGTCTCAACTTACCCATTCTCGTCGCCGCTCTCCTTCTCAACCTCAATTTCATCTAGCTCGCTGTCAGAGGAGCTAAAGTCTTGATTTCGCTTCATGTTGTCCGTAGTGTGTGTCTCGAGAGAGTGAGTAGTCCTTGTGCTCGCGACTCTTGTCCGTGCAACTGTCAGGTGCGCTCGCAGGCTTTCCGTTTAAAGCACTCAGCTTTCCCACGGTGTCGTTTCAACTGCGACAGAAGCCAATAAGGGCGGGGTTTCGAGCCAAGGCAGCCAATACCTGAACAGTGTCGGGTTTGAGTGACAGCACAGTTGCTAACGAACCGACCGTAGACACGCCCCGCTCCTTTGAATATCGGTGACAAAGGGCCTATGGACAGTCCGTCCGTGACTGTCACGCTCCTCCTTCCCTCGCGTTCCGCCCGCACCGGGGCCGTCTGGGCCGGCCGCGAGGAGTGGCTGGCCGGCTGTCAGCACGCGCTGGCCGTGGGAAAGTTTCTTAGAGCAGCACCGATAGCCAATCCGGGGCGACGGCCGTCTCCGGCGCTGGAATGAATGGGGCAATTGGTCAGGGCGACGGGCGGTCTGCGAGCGAGCGTGTGAACCTGTAATCTAATACGAACTCATCCGAAGCAGCGCAGTGCAGAGGAGGAAGCCGGTCTAATCTTACCCCGCCGAGAAGAATGGACATGCGCCGAGAAGACACAACGGTGGGGAGCGGTGCGCCCAAACAAAAGCGCTCATGTCATGAAGGCAGCCGCGCGTCCTATCTATGTCCAAACATCACGGGCAACGCCTGCAAGGGGAACATGCAGCGCGAGTAGTTCTAACTTGACAGCCCCCTACACACACACACACACACACACACGCACACACACACACACACACACACACACACACACACACACACACACACACACACACACACACACACACACACACACCAGTGCCTTAGGGGAAAGGCACAGGTAAGAAATTCAGTTGGTCTGAATAACACTATCCTTGATGTTTTACATTAGCCCTACTATTATTCTATTATAAACGTTTGACATTCACTTTCTCAGTTCTCTAAGTGTCAGACATAAATGACCAACATCTGTTCTGAAACTATAAAGATCAGAGTCACATACACACGGTTTCAGGACTTGGTCAAAAGTCAATAACGCATCCCGTGCAGACAGGGCATATAAACAGACATGTAGATAAACAGACAAACAATTAAATAAGAGATCTCATGGATGTCATGCGGGTATGTCGGTAAGCATGGCTAGACTTACATGCGTGAGTCTTATACAGGGACAGATTACTACACGGGCCTACTGGGCCCTGGCCCTGGGGCCCCAAGAGTCAAGGAGGCCCTCTGAAGCTCTAGCCTCTATATTTGCATTCTCGTATTGCATTAAAATCACACTTTCAACAAGTATTTCAAATTCTGTCAGGGGACAACCTCCCAAACCCCCCAACAACATAGACCATCGCACCTGGCCTAAAATTCTTAATCGTTTCGTAAACTAGCAACACACCCTCTGAGGGGGGGGCATTCTTGTTGTCTGGCAGAGGGGCCAAAGGAATCCTAATTCGTCCCTGGGGTAAGGAGTGGATGGGACATGATTTACAGGAAGGTCGTCTCACAGTCATGTCTGGCTCAGAAATTGATTTGAATGGTACTTAGGGATGGTTTTAGGAGTCTGCTGAAAAGAGGTAAACATCGTCACAACCTGCTAAAAACTGAGATAAAGTCATTCTAAAAGTCTGTTTTTATTCTGATGAGGTAAGCTCCATGTTCGACATGTTTGTGTATTCACGTGTTATCTTTGGTGAAATGGTTTAAATACCCTTTTGGAAAGTGAAAGGTCAGTTTATTTTGCAGTTCATTATCCAATCTTAATTTGGCAGTGATCAGAACACCCCAGATTGAAAATGATGCTGCTTTTCATGAGTTTCATGCCGTTTCATCAATTAAGAATTATCGTGATCTCTTCTTGTTACTTTGTAACAAGATCAAATATGGTAGCAATTGGTGTGGCACACTATATTTATCTTATCTTATCTTATCTTATCTTATCTTATCTTATCTTATCTTAGCTTATCGTTATGTTATGTTATGTTATGTTATGTTATGTTATGTTATGTTATGTTATGTTATGTTATGTTATGTTATGTTATGCTATGTTATGTTATGCTATGTTATTGTGAGAAGGAGAATTCTTCCACCTTCTCACTAGGCTACACTGGCAAGCCAGCTCCTAAAATGTTTTTAATAT
>NC_085876.1:10397082-10399582 GCF_034702125.1 Engraulis encrasicolus
GGCCGTGGTGCTGAAGTACTGCCACGGCCGAGAAATGTCTATTCAGTAATCATTCTCAAGCTCGGGAGTACGGGGCGCCACTGATAGCTTGGGCAGTATCTGCGCCCGCAGATATGTGCGAGCTCTGAGTGGACACCCTCCGGCGGATGATGGAGAGCAATGGAGCAAGGTGAACTGAGAGGAAGCTAGGGCAAGATGCTTGACTAATCAATAGAACATCTGCGTAGGGGAGGCGAACGGGAAGGTGGTGGGTGCGAGCGAGAAAGAACATTTCTGACTGGAGACAGGTGAGCGGAGAATAAATCCTGTATTGTTAATTAAGGGGCGTTCCAAATGTGATTCTGATGAAATTCCATGGAAGGATGGCAGAGCTGAGCATGAGATACAGCTGGTTAAATAGCCATGCCTATCTTTCGTGATGAATTCAGATGATTGACAGTTGAGCGGATAATTGTGCAGGTGGTAATTAGACATGCCAAATTTCATTACGCTTCTCCCAAACTTTCGTTTTGAACAAAACACTTTTACATTTTACATTAAGAAAAAAATGTCCTCAGTTAACTGTACTGACCATATTCAATTCAATTCTTTGTTTATCTGAAGTCAAGACGTTATAGAGTCGAGACGTTATCCCAGACTCTATATTGTTGTCTGTGTAGTTGTTGTCCTGGGCTGAGCTATATCATGTCCCCAAGTTTGTTTCCCATACATGCATTGCCTGCACCAAGAAGCACACACACACACACACACACACACACACACACACACACACACACACACACACACACACACACACACACACACACACACACACACACACACACACACACACACACACACACACACACACTCGGGCGAGGGTTGCGCGTGGCCCAGTGGGAGCGTCGTCAGGGGCATGTAATTGTTTATAAATAGCGGGCTGCATTGAGGGCTCACACACAGGGAGGAAGGCCGGCTTTGTTTGGGCCTCAATGGGAGAGGAAGTACAAACTGATTCTCTGAGAGAGAGAGAGAGAGAGAGAGAGAGAGAGAGAGAGAGAGAGAGAGAGAGAGAGAGAGAGAGAGAGAGAGAGATGTGTGTGTACAACACAGGGATGGGAGGGGTGAGGAGGACACACACACACACACACACACACACACACACACACACACACACACACACACACACACACACACACACACACACACACACACACACACACACACATTGTTTTGACCCGGTGGTGTCATTGTCACTGTCCCTCTCCCCTCCTGGCGCCTGTGTGTGTGTGTGTATGTTTGGGGGCTTAAACACACGTGTGTGTGTGTGTGTGTGTGTGTGTGTGTGTGTGTGTGTGTGTGTGTGTGTGTGTGTGTGTGTGTGTGTGTGTGTGTGTGTGTGTGTGTGTGTATGTGACAAATGCACTGGCACACAATGAAGGGACCTTATTTGACTGAAGTTGTATGAAGAATAAACAGGCTAATCTTACAGAGGCACACAAGAAGCCATTGAAAGTCAGTTTGTGGGTGCGCGCGCGCGCGTGTGTATATGAGTATGTATTTATGTGTGCGCGTGTGTCTTTGCATGTGTGTGCAATTGTGTGTGTGTGTGTGTGTGTGTGTGTGCGTGCGTGTGTGTATTTGTATTTGTGTATGTATTTGTGTGTGTGCATGTGTCTATGCATGTGTGTGCGTGTGTGTGTGTGTGTCTGTGCGTATGCACGCATCCACGTGTGTGTGTGTGTGTGTGTGTGTGTGTGTGTGTGTGTGTGTCTGTTTGTGTGTGTGTGTGTGTGTGTGTGCGTGTGTGTGTGTGTGTGTGTGTGTGTGTGTGTGTGTGTGTGTGTGTGTGTGTGTGTGTGTGTGTGTGTGTGTGTGTGTTTATGTATGTGTGCTCCTGAGGTTAATGCAGAAAGTTATCCATCAAGACGATTGTAGTAAATGCTGTCATGTTAGTTAGATGGAAAACACACACACACACACACACACACACACACACACACACACACACACACACACACACACACACACACACACACACACACACACACACACACACACACACACACACACACACACACACACACACACACACACACACACACACACAGGTGAGGTTAAGCCGTGGCAGAGTGGAGTGAAGATGCTATCAGCATGTGATCTGTTAGGCCAGGGTTAGTCTTTCTGTTTTGGTTTTCGTTATCACTGTACAAAGCACACAAACGCACACACACACACACACACACACGCACACACACACACACACTCGCTCTCTCACTCTCTCTCTCTCTCTCTCTCTCTCTCTCTCAATATCTCTCTCTCTCTCTGTCTCTCGCTCTCTCTCTCTCTCACACACACACACACACACACACACACACACAGACACACACACACACACACACACACACACACACACACACACACACACACACACACACACACACACACACACACACACACACACAGTCCTTCTCAGTGGGTGGTCAGGCCATCGGTGAAATCACACCGCACACTCCAGGGC
>NC_085876.1:10404582-10417082 GCF_034702125.1 Engraulis encrasicolus
AATACCATTTGGTTTATTAGAGCTCTGTACAATAAGTCTCTTATGAAGTGCAAATACCATTATGATTTGTTATTAAAACAGCTTTGTAACACAAGTTCAGTTTTTATGAAAACGTAGGGCAGTAGTTTTACCTCGTCTACCTCATCCATCTTGCCAACATGCCAGTGTCAATGCCAACTGAGCGTCACTGATCGCGCCAAAAGACATGTGCGAGAATGAGAACTGCTTTTATTTCCCTACCATTGCATCGCCCACTGACCGTGAACACATTCCATCATATCTGGTGATGACTGAGCCATCTAGCGCTCGGGCATAGAAACGAGTGACAAGTAACGAAAGCAGCACATGAAAAATATATCAGAGTAAAAGTATTAATTTCATCAGAAAAATGTAGTGCAGTAAAAGTACAAGTAAGAGGAAAATAAATATTACTCAAAAAAGTACAGATACTGCAGTTTAGTACTTAAGTACAGTACTTCGTTACTTTTACTTCGTTACTATACATCTTTGAGCGTACAGTATGTGGGTGTTTCAAACCATACGCCTTTCACATAACCATGGATTCCATACATAACAGAAAATGTAGGAGCTTCATTTCATTTTGAAAATAATTGAAAAGGATAAGACAAAAAAAAATGCACTGGATGTCAAAGACAGCCGACAGATGGTATGACGTGATAAAGGAAGTGTAATGATGATCCTTTTTCAGTCTAAACTCAATTCATACTAAAATATGTAGCTATTGCATTACATGAAGTGCACCCAGCTGTACTGTTGATATTACTGTGAATTATTTTCCATATAGCCTACGTTATAAATTGTGGAAAAGAACGCGCTCTAGGGCACGGGTTCCCAAACTTGGGACATGACAAGGCCCCCCATATCCCGGTAGATTTCAGCCAAGGCACCCCATTGGTTTACCACACTACTATTTTCTCTGTGCACCTCCTTTCAGAACCATAGTCTATGTGTCTGTGTTAGTGCCCCTCTGGGATATACAGTGAGGAGAATATGTATTTGATCCCTTGCTGATTTTTTTGGTTTGCCGACTAATAAAGACATGATCATTCTATAATATTAGTGATAAAATGTATTCTAACATGGAGAGACAGAATACCAAAAAGAAAATCCAGAAATTAACGCTAAAGAATATATATTAATTGATTTATATTTCATTGAGGGAAATAAGTATTTGATCCCCTGCCAACCATTAAGAGTTCTGATGCCGTAGATCAAATGGCACTTCCAATCAACTTGTTATCTGAATTGAACACACCTGTTAATAGTAACCTGCACAAAAGACACATTGAATCTGCAGAATCAGTCCATAGAATCAGTTAATCAATCAAACTAAACTTGCCGACATGGGACAGACCAAAAAGCTCTCAAAGGATGTCAGGGACAACATTTTAGAACTCAACAAGGCTGAAATGGGCTCCTGGACATTAAGGAGCAAACTGTTGGTACATTTCTTCCCAATTTTAGGACATACAAAAGGATCATCAATCATCAATCTTAGGCCTGTCTGTGGTTCCATACAAGATTTGACCTTGTGTGAATTTAATAACCAGAAAAAAAGAGATAAAGCACATTAAAACTGTATGGGAGGAGCTAGGAAATGATCTCAAGGCAGCTGGGACCTCAATCACTAAGATAACTATTGGAAACAGTTAATACCACAGGGGATTAAAATCCTGCAGTGAATGTATGGTACCCCTGCTTCAGAAGGAACCTGTTCAGGCTCACCTGAGGTTTGCCAATGAACATCAAACTGGATTAGGATATGATTGGGAGGTGCTGGAATCAGATGACACCAAAATCAAACTGTTTGGCATTAACACACACAACTCAACACACACAACTCATTGTGTTTGGAGGAAGTGAAATGCTGCCTATGATCCCAAGAACAACACCTTCTCCAACATCATACATGAACATGGAAACATAATGTTTTGAGGTTGTTTGTCTGGCCAAGACACAGGACAACTTCACATCGTCAAGAGATGGATGGAGGGAGACATGTAAACGTACAATGCTGCATGCCAACCTCTTTCAAAACCACCACTAGACTGAAGGTGGGTCATGGATTGGCCTCCCAGTATGATAATAATCCATAACATACAGCCCAAGCAACGAAGGAGTAGCTCAAGCAGAAGCTCATTAAGGTCATGAAGTGGCCTAGACAGTTTTCAAACATTAACCCTATAATAATCATGTGAAGGGAACAGAAGCTCCCATTGGCCAAACTACAGTCATACAACTTAAATGATTTAGAGATGATCTGCAAAGAAAAGTGGACAAAAATCCTTTCTAATATGTCCACAAACATTGTCATTAACTGAAAGAAACATCTGACCTCTGTACAAGAAAACAAGGGCTTTGCCACCAAGTATTTTGTCTTCTTTGACTAGAGGGGTCAAATACTTATTTTCCTCAATGGAATACAAATCAATTAAAATATATTCTTCAAAGTTATTTTCTGGATTTTCTTTTTGATATTCTGTCTCATATTAGAATACATCTTATCATTAATATTATAGAATGATCATGTCTTTATTAGTGGCCAAACCAACAAAATCAGCAAGGGATCAAATACTTATTCTCCTCACTGTATAAAATAACATTAATGGTAGATTATTATTTTTATTTTTATTTTTATTTTACAGTTCTCAACTAATGAGGACATTGTTTAGCTTATGTTTGGTTTAATTTGGGGTACTTAGCAGCTCTTGGTTCGCCACTGTGAAAACCACTGCTACAGGGTTGGGGTTCTTCTTGCAGCATATTTAAAGAAAAAAACAGATGCTAGCAGAAGAGGCTTGTTTCTTTGTTTGTTTGGAAACTCACAAACACACACACACACACACACACACACACACACACACACACACACACACACACACACACACACACACACACACACACACACACAGATGAGATGGATATCCAACGTAGACTGTGGTGTATTGTGTGTGTGTAAGTCTCTGTGTGTGTGTGTGTGTGTGTGTGTGTGAGTGTGTGTGGGGGCATTATTTTCTGGGTGTATTGTCTTATGTTCTACAGGCAGCTAAGGAGCTTCTGTGTGAAATCGAAGTGACCTTGAGACTGGGTGGTGGTCTTTTGTGTGTGCGTGTGTGTGTGTGCAAGTGCGTGTGCGTGTGTGTGAAGTAAGTGAAGAATAGTGCCTTCTTTATGGGGGTTTCAGATTGTGCTGTGTTCCTGTTGTTCTAGTTGTCTTTGTGTGTGTGTTTGCGTGCGTGCGTGTGAGTGTGAGTGAGTGAGTGAGTGTGTGTGTGTGTGCACGCGTGCCTGTGTGAGTGAGTGAGTCCATTATGTGTGTGTGAGTGCATGAGTGTGTGTTTCTGTGTATATGTATGAGCGCCTGAGAGTGTGAGTGTGAGCGCATGTGTGTGGGTGAGTGTGTGCACATGTGTGTGTGTGTGTGTGTGAGCGCATGTGTGTGTGTGTGTGTGTGTTTGTGTGAGCGCATGTGTATGTGTGTGAGCGCATGTGTGTGTGTGTGTGTGTGTGTGTGTGTGTGTGTGTGTGTTTGTGTGAGCGCATGTGTATGTGTGTGAGCGCATGTGTGTGCGTGTGTCACCACCCCTGAGGGTTTCCCAGCAGATCAAGTTCCCGGTGCACACAGCCTCACACAAAACACCATTAAGCAGCCCTCTGTGAACAGCCGCGTCTTTCTGTCTCGCTATTCCCCCATCTCCCTCTCTCTCTCCTTTGCCCTCTTTCCCTATCGTTTTTTTTCTCTGTCTAGTTCCTGATAACCACTGTTTCACAGACACATACAGACAAACGCACAAATACTCTCTCTCTCTCTCTCTCCCTCTCTCTGTCTGTCTGTCTGTCTGTCTGTCTGTCTTTCTCTCTCTTCCTCGCTCTCTCTCTCCCTTTCGCTTAGTCTCTCTGCAAATCCGAAAGTGTTTTGGGGCCTGAAATGACTGCATTAATTGGAGGAAGTGTAAAATGTGCATGTTTGGTGGGTTTTAACTATTGAACAGTATCATAAGGTATACACTTTACTGACCAATAGTTGAATTCATGTTCATGTTTAGTGCATGTTTTCATGGATGGAGACTTTACAGTAGTTCATAGATGCATACATTGATTACCCTTTGGGGAGTAAAGGTTTTTCTCAGTAGTTCTAGAATTTCATTCAAACATTCTTACAGCTCACAGAAAACCTGTTAGAAATCCCGCTGGGTGATATGACATAATGAGAACTCCAGAATAAGCAGTAGTTCTAATCAAGTATATGTGATGGTACTGTTCAAAGGGTTTATAGGCTTTCTAATTTGAGGTTATTCATTCATGTCCTGTCAGGGGGGGGGGGGTTTGCTGTTATTCACCTAAACATGCTGATATGGTCATTAATATGCAACAAATGAGTATTTTTCTCTGAATACAGTAAATATAAATTCCACGTTTGCTTAACCACCATAGCCCTAATAAACAAATAAATGAATAGGCTACACTATTTAGACATTGTTAGTAGACCTAAATGTGAAATAATAAGTGAACAGTGATCCTTTGAAATAATGGGATTGTCCCATATTTAGAAACAAAAGTACTGTTCCGTAGAGCTGAAACTGAGCCCACAATTTGGTTAAAATGCAGGAAATTGCATCTAAGAAATACAACATTTTCTGGGGGAGGACCCCCATACCCCCCGCCAAGGTGCCCCCCCATACTCCATCAAATGCCCGTCCAACGACTTGGTTCTGCAGCCGGGTCTGTGTCCTCTAAGTACTGCTGGTTGTCAGATGATGTCACGGTTGCCAAGGTCTTACCACCAGGAAGTGCAGTGGATGTTTACAGGTGCAAAGGTCATGTGATGAGGAAGTGTGGATATTAAGGGATGTGAGGAAGTTCTCGTCTTAAAAAAGACTCAAAAGAAGTCATCTGTCTGTTTTAAATTCCTCAGGAACTCTAGGCTAATTTCATCGAACAAAGGTGAATGCAGGTTGCAACAAGTAATACTTGTGATTTTTTTTCGCACACCTCAGCTGACAGGTGCACTGGAGGTGACCCATAGAAAAAAAACCTGTAAAACTCCCACACACTGACCATTTCACTTTTACTTCTTAGACCACAATGTTAGTAAAACACTATCTAAACACATACATAAAAAACGGAAAGCAATGGTCAGTGTGCGGGAGATTTGTAGGATATTTTTTTCAGATTGTGAGAGGTAGTAGATGGACATTTTAGAGCCCACCACACATTAACTCGGTCTACAAACTCTGCCATTGATTACAATTAAAGCGTATTTTTTCAGAGCTCCTCATTGAAAACTATCGTTGAATCCACCTGCAGCATTTCTGTATCAAAATGTGCAGCCGGTGTGCAGGGTCAACTGAAATCTTCGGATCTGAATTAGCTCTGCAATACTGTCTGAACGGCCTTTCCGCCTAGTTTTGCTTGTCCAATTCAACCAGGTGATCACTTGAACATACAATCAACTGGTTGAATTGTAAAAACCAGGGGTCTGTTTCTCGATTCTTGTCGTTGCTAACCGTCTTAAGATCGTCTTACCGTTCCCTTGGATTTAGTGGTGAGCGTCGCTGTCGAGAGAGAGTTGAGTCGCTCTTAAGAAGGACTTTGCTGACGACGATAACAAAGACGCGTTCGAGATACGGACCCCAGGTCATTTGGAATATGTGGCATTGGATTGTAAACTAATAAATCCACGTTACCCATCACTGCCTCAAGGTGTATAGAACCGTTCAGAGTCGACGTCCTCATGAATGCGTGCGCATCATTGACTCAAACACACCAGAGATATTGTAAGGATATTACGAGAGACTCCACTTTTCTGGGTGGTGCTGCACTCTAGGGGGAGTGCAGACTCCATTCAGAAAGAACAGGCTGCTGCGCTCGGAGCCATATCTCGACAGCGGCCACTAGAAGAACGTCAGGCATGGGTAAAATCGGGAGTGGTGATTCTGTATGTAATACTGGGTGACAGTGCAGACACTAAAGAGAGAAAAACTGCCGTTCTGAAGCGTGTACGTTGATAAACAATAGAGATTCCTAAAAGTACACTTGTTATGCTATTTTGAGAGGGAAGAGGCTGTTCCAGAAGCATAGGAGATGTTTGTTGTTACAAGACATTAAACTACTGACTGGACCGATGACATCGCCAGGAATACCCGTGTCTGTCGTGCCCACTGCATATCTGAGGTTAGCGTGAGCATCCGTTATGTTATTTCAGAAAAAACACCTGTCGAGTCTCTGTACAAGTGAACGGAGCATGGACGATTTTGAGGCCAAATAACGTCATACCTGTTTACAAACTCTAAAGGGGTCTGTTGGGGATAATGAACTTCAGCTGTCAAAAATCATCTGCAATCAATAGTATCCAGGGCTCTAAATTAACTTTTTCCACCACCAGCCAATTTGGCTAGTGGACATTTTTTCTTACCAGCCAAACAGAAGTTCAACTAGCCATTTTTTTTAATCTCGCCAAAATAAACTATGCATTAGGCTAGTTATTTGTTTAAATTATGGTCATTTTGTTCAAATATTTCTACAACACAGATACACTATAGGCCTGCATAGGCTAGGCCTACTGTATGCCTACATAATAAGCATATTATATTATACTATATTTAACTTCTGCTTTATTTTTTACTTTCATTACTTAGGCCTAATCAATTAGTGATTGATTAGTTTTTGTTCAATTCCTTTGGAAACAGCTGAATCACATCATACAAGCCAATCACATAACAGACCTTTAACATACATTAGCCTATTATATGGTTGTGACGTCATCGGTCGAATGCTCCATTCATTTCAACGGGGCTCCCCAACGTTCGCACGTCTGTTATTTTTCGATAACGGACGGGTTGGTCTATAACAGACCGCTGTCAATGGCAACAAGACTTTTCACTGCTAAAGCGACTTTTCAACAAGACTCTAATCAGCTGCTGTGATAGACAACACCTGTTGTCCTGGCTACCTAGCTGTTGCCTAGCGGTGTTTAACAACGGCACTGTTTTGTTTTGCGCAGCAACAATCTTAACATTAAATAGGCCTAAAGAAATGTCCCCGCCATGTGTGAATCATTTAAGTACATCCATATAATAAGCGGGTTAACTTTCGGCGAGTCGGTCGCTTTGTGGAATAGCAGCACTTCAGAGAGAACAAGACCCCTCCGCTCCGCGGTCTAAAGATTCTCTCTGTCGTGCTGCTATTCCACGGTAGCGACCTTCTCGCCGAACGTTAACCCTTACGTAACCAAGCACAAAGCCAAACACTACAAAACCTCACATACGCACACCCCAAGGAAGGAGAAGAGATGAAAGGAAAAGGAGAGGAGAGAGGAGGAGCGCAACAAAATGACAAGAAGCCTAGTTTAACTAAAAGTAAATAATATCTCGGGAATCTTCGCTTCCTTTGTTACTTCCACAGCTTCGTCGTTGGCTGCTTTTTTTTTCTTTCCGATGGCGTGGGCTTTCCAACTTAGTTGCGCCAGGACTCGGAACATTTCAGAAGACAACTGAACTGACAGCTACGGTCACACTAGGCTACTCTGACAGTCAGCTGTCCTCTGCCCTTGTCGCTATTTCGTTCCACAACCACTTCAGTGTTTCCCCCAGAAAATTGGTTAGTCAAGGTGGTGAGGCTTCGAGTCTGTCCCTGGGGGGCGGCGTGGCGGGGGGGGGGCGCCACTCGCGATGTCACGCGGGGGGAGGTGTTGGCGGGGTTTGATGTCACGCACGGCACGAATACTGTTTCGGGGGTGTGGGGGGGGGGGGGTTTGAATAATAACAAAGCTGTGTAGAACTGGAAAATATGTATTTATTGACCTGCCATATCAAAACTATTTACAGAAGCTGAAAAGAAAAATTTAACAAAAAGTGCAGTGCAGGTTGTTTACATTAACGAAAAAGAGAAACCAAATGGAGTGCAAAATTGACTGGCTACCTATGACTACCTATGGCACATTTTGCAAGTCTTGTCCTTGCAGGCCATCCTTCTCGGTTTTTCAAAAAAGAGTTCCAGTGCCCTGTTGTAATTAAACTGCCCTACTGGTGGCCCATTTATGCTAATTCTTGGGTTGCTGCTGACGTCATAGTGCTGCCCCCTGGTGGTGAATGATCTACCGCTGCTGGTGGACAACCTGGGCTTGGAGCCATTGAAACCCATTCAAAACTTCATTTTTTCGATCTGACACAGAATAATTTTAATTATACATAAAGACACACCATTGGACTTGTTTAAAAGCTGAGAACCTCAGCTTTCCATAACTGAAAGCGGTATTTTCCTAGCATCTACCAATCCGAAGGTAGCCCACTTTAAGTGCGGAATTACTTTTCTAAAGATAGCGTTTTGTTTCCTTGGAAACGGACGCGGTTTATGTGTTACGCATACGCTATTTGACTCGGTTTTGCACTATTATGGATGAATTTCTAATCTTGACATGTTAATGGACAATCTATGCGAATTTCATAATGTGTTTTTATGTGACATGGGAGTAAATGTGTTTACATCCCGTCTGGGATTTGTTAAACTAGCTGGCCCGCTAGTTAGCTAGCAAGTGCTAGGTCTCTACACTACATCATGTCAAAAGTGGAAAGATTTGCCGACACTCAAGGCTGTGGATATAATGAACTGGTTCTGTGAATGTTCTCAGAATGTTTTGCTTTGACAAATTGCTGATATTATAGCATTACATCCAAATCCTGGTGTTTCTTTGTTTATGCTTGGGCCATTGAGACAGATCGATTCTAATATCTATTACCAGAGAGAGTTTATTTCTGCTATTACTTACTTGCTAGCTAACTAGCAAACTAGCTAACAAATCCCAGACGGGCGTACTGTTAACACATTTTACTCCCATGTTACATAAAAACGCATTTTGAAACTCGCACAGATTGTCCATTAGAATGTCAAAATTAGAAATTCATCCATAATAATGCAAACCCGAGTCAAATAGCGTATGCGTAACACATAAACAAACCGCGTCCGTTTCCAAGGAAACAAAACGCTATCTTTAGAAAAGTAATTCTGCACTTAAAGTAGGCTACCTTCGGATTGGTAGATGCTAGGAACATACCGTTTTCAGGTATGGAAAGCTGAGGTTCTCAGCTTTTAAACAAGACCCATGGTGTGTCTTAAGGTCTAATTAAAAATATTCTGTCGAACATCGAACAAATGTACTTTTGAATGGGTTTCAATGGCTCCAAGCCAGGGTTGTCCACCATTTCAAATTCGCGCGCTCCAGTGAAGGGGCATTCTGACGTAACTGCAACCCAAGAATTGAAAATTAAAATTGTTTCAAAATATGGCCTCGAGGATGGACACACATGGCGTAGTAATAAATCCGACCACTAGGTGTCACAATTTAGTCCAACCGATGTTGTCCTAGTGCCTGCGCTTGAACATGCATTACAACTTTTTTTTTTTTACAAGTTTTTTTTTTTTTTTTTTTGCCCTCGGACGCATTTTTTTTTTTTTTTTAGGGAACGTAGCCAAGGCGGGGGTGGGGTTTAGTCAAGGCGGCCGCCTTGATAAGAAAGCGCTGGGGGAAAGCCTGCACTTATTTTTTAACGTCACTATTATTACGGTTACAATTAGGCCTACTACTAGCATTCACCAACACACAGAACCTTGCTCTAACCCCCGCCACATTCTCATCACTCGCACAAAACATAGCCTACAGAACAGAAGTAGCGCTATGCATAATCTGCGGTCCTGTCATTGAAACGGCCAGGGCCTCGCTGCTTCAAAAATGCAGCCTGTTACAACAAGGTCATAGTAATAATAGCAGAAGTGACGTTAAAAAGGTTGTAGCGAAAGCGACGAGTGATTAGGAGGAGAGCTGCCTGTCAGAATAGTGTGAGCGCCGCGTAGCTGACAGAAGGCTGGTCGTCTGAAATGTTTTCAATCCTGGCGCGCGCAACACCATGGAGTTGCCGCTCGCTGCACTGGAAAGCCCACGGTGGGAGGCTACGTCGTGACGCTAGTGTCCATGGGTAATGTAGGAAATCTCGCCGTCTAACGTTCGTCAGAGCAGCGGTTTACCGTTCATAATTTACTGTACCCAGGCGCTACTAGCCAAATTGGCGGGTAGGTATTTTTTTCTACTAGCCAAAATGAATTTTCACCCGTGTTTGGCGTGTTGGCGTGTGTTAATTTAGAGCCCTGATAGTATCTGATCTAAAACCTTGTCTTTGAAATGATCAGGTGTTACCGCCGGTAACACTAGATTGGCAGATTTTCAGTTTCCCTAAATTCTTAAATCTAGATTGTCCTGCTGCAAATATTTGCTTGTGTTGTTTGCTGTGTCTCTTGCATTATGACCAGGCATCTGGCCAAATTATCCACTCTGCTCTGCATGCACCCACAGCCCAATGCTGGGGGGATGTGGGTAGTGTGACTGGAGCTTGCCTTATGACACATACAGACAAACAGACAGACAGATAGACGCACAAACACAGGCACACCCCAGTTTTAGATGACTGAACACATCCTCGTGTGATCTAATGAATGCCGTCTTCCTCTATGACACACGCACACACACACGCACACACAGTCAAAACAAATGTACACCCTTTAATGTTCCTCCCTTTATTTTTAGCTGCCGTGTGTGTGTGTGTGTGTGTGTATCCTGGCCTGTCTTTTATTGTCATCCCAAGTGGATGATGTCACTTCCCCTTCCTGGTGAGTGTGAAGTGCGGAGGTGTTTGCTAAAGCAGGATCCAGCTGTGTACATGTGTACAAAACACACACACACACACTCACACACACACACACACACACACACACACACACACACACACACACACACACACACACACACACACACACACACACACGTAGACCCACACACACAAACGTGCAGGATCCAGCTGTGGGCAACACACGCACAAGCACACTCCACACACACATATGCAGCTGGATTGTCTGTAGCTTGTCACGACCGAAGTGTGATGGGGCTCTAATGGTGTGGAATTTTGGGAGAGGAAATGAGAAACAAACACGAGCAGCAAAACGGGGAGCATAGGTAACAGGGAGCATAGGTAACGGGGAGCAGAGGTAACGGGGAGCATAGGTAACGGGGAGCATAGGTAACCGGGAGCATAGGTAACGGGGAGCATAGGTAACCTTACTCTCGCCAGATGAATGGCTCCTTTCCACAAACATTCATGGGCTCCACCTTGCTGCACGAACATTCATCTGGAGCGACATCTTAAACGTAGGTCTCCGAAGGCATGGTTTTATTTTTTTAAATCCTTGCACGTGATTAGGGAAACACTTGTCTGACCTTTTTAATGAGCTGCTACTTTAACTACTCACAGATTCGAAAATACGGTTAAAGTAGCAGAATCAATGTCGATGAGTGAGTCCATGCGTGCGGCACAACAACTCTCGTTTCTCACATATTTTTCCCTTCTCAATAGGCCTACGTTTAAACTTTGGCTTTGACGGTCACATCTCTGAAAATCCTCTGATTCTGATTGGTTGTACCGCATTTTGGTTTTGGAGCAGGTTCGAATCTGAAGGTCCTCCAGACCATTGTGTGAGCTCACAAAGCTGAGCGAAAAATACACCAGCGTCTCGCAAAAGTCAGGCTAGACCATAGGACCCACAACATGCATTCTGTAGGTCCTGGGACACAAATACGTAGATGACCCACCCATTCATACACTAGGTTTGGTGAGCTATGTACCACCATCAACATACATTCATTGATTAGACCTGTGAGACATTCCATGTGTATCCATAACGTTCTAACATGGAGGGTACATTTGGGTCGTAGTCTCTTTGTGCAGATGGGCCAGCCAGCAGGCTTTTTTTCGCTGGCTTTGCTGGAAAGACTCAATTACATCATAACAGCATTGCTATGACATTACAGTGAGCCTTAAGAAACAGATTAAGACATGGACATTACAATTTCAAGGACAATAAGGTTATAACATAGGCTCTGCGCAAAGGGGTTATGAATACTACAAAAGGATAGAAGTTGGATGCATTCATACTCTAAATGCCTCCACTAGCCATTTCAATCTGTCCATCCAGGGGTCAGTCTATCAGTTGATCTGTCCGTCTGTCATACAGATGCCAGTTTGCATTTTTTTTCACCAAGTAAGCCAGCGAAGTTTGATGGCCATGTGACTGGCCAAGATGAACACTCTGCTTGACTTTATATGTCGGTCAGTAGGAGTTGATTCCTGGACATTTGCGACATGGGTGTAAGTATACATTACATTTACATTAAATTAAACTTGTCTGGCGTTTTTATCCAAAGCGACTTACAGTTATTATTTTTCAGGGTATTGTTTACAGTCCCTGGAGCAATTGTGGGGCTAGGTGTCTTGCTCAAGTGCACTTCAGCCATGGATGGAGGTGTAGGGAGAGTTCAGGTGATAATGGAATCTACAAGCCCGACATTTTAAGACCAACTCCATTAGACCACAGCTGTATAGAAGTGTGTGTTTGTGTGTGTGTGTGTGTGTGTGTGTGTGTGTGTGTGTGTGTGT
>NC_085876.1:10424582-10427082 GCF_034702125.1 Engraulis encrasicolus
TGTTCAACTTACCGTGAAATGTCCGCTTCATGTAATCGTGCACGTATACTTAAACGGTGACATTTTAGTAAGAAATCTTACCCTCTGTAGGGAATGACGATTTTTACGTCACTGGACACCATGTGACCGTTTTAAACCAATCACGTAGCCGATTTACGGCGAAAAAGTGGCAAGCCGTTTGAAAAACTGAAAATAATGACAAGCCGTCTGTCTGACCTACCTATAAGAATCTCCCAAAATACCCTTTTGAAGAGGGTATATAATAACAATTATCAAAAATAATACTCGTGCCAACATTTCTGGATTGGGACAAATTCTAAATAAATAATAAATAATGCTTTATTTACTGAACAAAGCATAATTATGCTATTGACATTTCATACTGTGGATTTGAGCAATTAATGGAAACAATTGCAATAAGTAGGCTATAGATAACCCAGACTATTGATAACCCTCTAAGTGATTGTAAATCCAAACAGTGCTTTGTTTATAGCACCAACAACTATTGTGCAAGTGGATGATAAGGTTACCTTTTCATGTTCACATATAATAACAATTATCAAAAATAATACTCATGCATATATCTCTGGATTGGGATAAGTTCTAAATAAATCATAAACAGTGCTTTATTTACAGCACAAGGCACAATTTTGCAATTGACATTTCATACTGTGGTTTTGAGCAATTAATGGAAACAATTACAATAAGTAGGCTATAGATAACCCAGGCTATTGATAACCCTCTAAGTGATTGTAACAGTGCTTTGTTTATAGCACCAACAACTATTATGCAAGTGGATGATAAGGTTACCTTTTCATATTCACATTAATACATCATGGAAATAATCTAATGATCAATGATAAGGACCATTCAGGTATTCATGTATTCACTAATAACTATACAACAAATAAAAAAATCAAAACAAGTGGCATACACATGAACCGGCATTTTCATGAACTGTGTGAAAGCATCCAGGTACACATCTTTTGCGCATGCCACAGCAAATGACTTCAGTGAGATTGAAGTTTACTGCAGTTGGGGCCATGGGAATGACATGCCAGGACTGTGACTAAGCAGCCTCTTCAAAAGCAAAGCTGCTGTGTAAAGTGTCCGTGTCTCCTCTGCTGTGGTTGGTTGCTTTGACTTCCTCCTTTCTGTGTCGCTGTCTGTCTGGCTCATTTCGCTGGACTGAGTCGTCTCCGCACCTGATGGTAACAAGTCCAAGACTGCATTCGTCGACAAGTTCTCAGCAAAAACCAGTTCAGATGTGTTGCGTTTGGCGGGGGTGTGGAACACTAGCTGAGGAAAATCACGACTGAGCCTCTTCTTCAATATATCCTGTCTGTAAACACAAATCAACAAAAAAAGAGGCATATCAGTACAAGCATAGTGGGGCTTCATGTAGTCGCTGATATGCAATAGCCACCCTCACACATTAACTCGGAGTGAATAAATAATATTGGTGGAGTTTACTTGCTATGCAACAGATATAATTATATATAGGGAAGCACATACTGTAACGAACATCACACTATCAAGAATACTGCCATCCTCCTTATTTCAAAATATTACAAGTACAGTATGTGCAGATGACAAGCAGAGTGTTAGAGAATAATTTCAGTCAATTTCAACATGCAGTTGTAATGCTCACACTACCCTGGACGTGTCAGTACTAGAGATTTTTTTTTCTTCTTCAGCCTTTTCCGAGATTCTGGTCATTGTAATGAGGGCAGCGCTTTGTTTACATTTCAAAAAACATTTTTATTTATTCCCAAAAACATCCAAAAGGTTATACAACATCAGCCGACAACTAGCAAACAGCGACACCCTTTAAATATTTGGAGTAGGCCTATGTTGTAAACAATGTAAACAAATGCTGCCCCCATTAGAATAGCTCATATCTCGGAAAGGGCTGAGCCGAAAAATGTTGGCTCATCCTCAGCACCTCTTGGTTGATCAGTAGCCTTTAGCGGATTACCCTCTCGCAGAATAACTTGTAGCTCAGATCAAATGTTGGCCCAATCCTTACAAAAATATAGAAGAAGATGTGTGTTGTGAGAGCTTTCTTTGTGAGATCCATGTTGTGAGAACAAACTGTCTCAATCATATGACACACATTGTACTGTGTTTCTATATAAAATTAAAATTGACTTACTGTTCTTTCTCTGCTCTGACAGACTCACTCAAAAACCTTGTGTACTCTCTGTAGCAACTTCTGTGGTACTGCACCTCCAGAGCCACACAGTCTCTGTCCTTGATGTGAATGAGGATGCTCTTGGCTTCCTTTACTTCAGCTGCTTCCTGCAACTTGCCTTGTACAAAAGAAAAGAAAAAAGAATGAATAAATAGACAGGCAAACAATTAGACATTTTTCCTGGTGGAGTGGTATTGTAAAAAAAAAAAAAATGGCGATGGGTGTTGCACCCCCCAAAAAAGCATTCCGTAGCCTCTTACTGCAGTGCAGATGGGGTTGCCAGCGGGCTTATTCACTATTTGCGGA
>NC_085876.1:10432082-10437082 GCF_034702125.1 Engraulis encrasicolus
AACCCCATTGGTAGTACACAACACATACAAACAAACATGGGCATTCATTGCTGGAGTACACACAGACAGAAAGAGGGGCACACACACACACACACACACACACACACACACACACACACACACACACACACACACACACATACACATACACATACACACGCACACACGCACACACACACACACACACTTCTGTGGACTGATAGCCGTGTGACCAAACACTCTTTCTCTCATTCTCTCGCCTTCCCTCACTCGCTTTCTCTCTCTCTCTTTTTCTCTTTCCCTTTCTTTCTCTTTCTCTCTCAGTGCTCTTTTGGCTCTGTTTGGCAGACCCATTTTGGCACACACACACACACACACACACACACACACACACACACACACAGGGGGCCACCAGGCTGTCATGTGATTGGTCCATTCTTGGCCTCTGGTGACATGGGAAAGTTCTGTGTGATTTGTGTGTGATTGGGGTGGAATAAGGGGTGAGCTCTCTCTTTCTCATCTCTCTCTCTCTCTCTCTCTCTCTCTCTCTCTCTCTCTCTCTCTCTCTCTCTCTTTCTCCCTCTCTGACTCTTTCTACCCAACACACACACACACACACACGCATACAGGCACTCGGACACACACACACACGTACACACGTACACACACACGTACACACACACACACACACACACACACACACACACACACACACACACACACACACACACACACACACACACACACACACACACACGTGTTTGCCTGGGTGGCCGTGTGAACTGCGCGGTCCATCCGTCCTCCCACGCTTGACTGCTAAAGTAAGCAGCTGGGGGTTACTGTGTGTGTGTGTGTGTGTGTGTGTGTGTGTGTGTGTGTGTGTGTGTGTGTGTGTGTGTGTGTGTGTGTGTGTGTGTGTGTGTGTGTGTGGTTCGCCTAGGCTGGCTGCATAGCTGGGGCCGAGATTGACTCAACATATATGGGCCTGCAAAATATTACAGTTGGAAAGCAATTAGAAGCCTAAAATCCCCAACTGCAAAGAACACTGTAATAGTTGTTGAAAAGTTTTTTTTATAACATAGTACCACACTACTATGACATTTCACGGTGATTTTGGTAATGCATTACAACTTGGTATTTCGGTGACAGCCAATTAATAACAGGGGTCATGTCTTAATGGGTGAACGACGCGCTAGCCTGCAAAATATTACGGTTGGAAAGCTAGCATTTGTCCTGGTCTCACCATCCCCTTGTACTAATTATACTTATCGACTGGAAGTTTACAGATGGCAAGATCAGGCTACAGCACTGTGCTATCTGCTTGAGGCTAATCTGTGCTCTATACATACAGTAGGGGCTTTAGGGGGCTAGCCTGCAAAATACAGTTGAGAAGCTAGTACTAGCACTAATGAAAATTCAAATTCAAATTCTTTACTAGAGAATAGGCCCTTACGATGAACATCTCGTTTTTTGAGAGGCTCCTCAAAGTATAGACTTAGCACATACACACATGGCCGTAGTTACATTTGAGGCTAGCGAGGTCCGGACCTCGCCTATCGTGAGAGGTTTGTTTTTATTATTATTATTATTATAACGGCAAATATGACCAACTGAAACACACAAAAAACATCTATAAACCTTTGTGAAGCGTCCTTTGCAAACTGTGGTTAACATCCATGTGCTATGTGTTCTAGTTTTGCCTTTGTGTTCTGTTTTTGAGAGTAAACAAGATTGATTAATATCGCAAGTGGTGCGACTCGTGGGAGAGAACGCAACTCAGCCGACATCGCAAGTGTTTGGTCGCGTTCGTGACAGAGCATTGCGCAAAGCAAAATTACCATGCTTTCTGGTTGGAAAAATGCATTGAAATGGCAAAGTGTGCGTGTGCAGCCTGCGCAGTAATGTGCCGTCACGATTCACGAACGCGCCCATTAAGCACGCGCTTGATGAGATCTCCGCTATCAGAAAGCCCGCGCTTGGTGAGATCTCCGCTAACAGAAAGCCAACCGTTGTATAGCCTACATAAAGCTCATGCGTAACAAGTAGGCAATGGTGTCTTATAAAGCCATTTGAGTCATTATTTTAAGAAGGCCGGCTGCTGCATCAGCTGCTGCCAGGGCCGCGTTAACCCTCGCCGAGGCCCGGTGCAGACGCAATCCGGGGCCCCTACACCACATTATAATGAGCCATATTCAAAACGCATGAAACAACGCAGGCTACACGGTTTACTCCAACACAAAAAAGGGTGCGCTGAACCCCCTGCTGAGTTCACCAGTCACAACGCAAGCCATTGGAAGCATAGCCAGCTGACAGGGAGGAGATTCTGTGCACTGCCGTTTGGCAGAGTAAACGTCGGCTCAGCTAGAACTTCCAAACAGAAGCACAACCAAAAGTCTCTTATTTTTGCTACGTTGCTGCCGACCAATTTGTCGAATCGAAACCGTCGTGGTAAACACGTGTTAAATAATTTAACCTCCAATGGCCTTGGACAGACTGACTGACTGCAAAGGGAAAGTAGCCTAGCCTACTCAGCTGTCGCTTGTCGCAAGGAGGGAATCCCCTTAGCAGCGAACCACAGCAAAGCGAAGCTGTCACGAAATCCCCTCAAAATGTACCAATTAAGAAGTCGGCGGTTTTCATCTAGATGGTGCATTAAACTGCAATAGTATGCAATCATTACAGTAGACTACGGTGCAAATTCGTAATGTTAGATGTGGATGTGGATGTATCACACAAGTTTTTTTCTCCCAGATAAGAGCCACTTGCTAGCTGAACAATCTGCGAGTGGTACCCAGGCATGTTTTAACTGAACACAAACCCGAACGAACGCAAAGATATAGGCTACGCTGACAGAGCATCGACATTATTACAGTGCTTTAGCGAAATGGCCATAACAGTGCTTAAGGAAAATGCGACTATTTCATTTTAGTGTTTGCTAAATCCTTGGCTTGCCTGTCAGAATGTCAGAACTTTGAGTGCTGGTTGGTGCACTTGCTACGCAGCATTATTGTGAACACTTTTTTTAATAACACTCAGAAGTGATCCTCGCCGCACCATGCAAGACTTTAGTTTCGCGAATGCAGTTGGGTGCGTGATTTATTTCCCCATGTTTTCACTATAGAATAAGATAAAGTTAGGTTGGTGTGCTGTGCTCTTGTTTGCTTAGCTTACATGATTGCACAAGTCCATGACCGCTATGCAACCATTACAAAAAGCGATTATAACACTGACATTACAAAAATGACTAACGTTGCCAACCTTCTCTTCAATGCGTTAATCCATGCCGGGCTGAAGTTTATCCGTACAATCTGAAGCAAGTGCTGACGCCGAGTTTCTCACATCTTTTTTAGACAGTAGCCCATCATCAAACTCAAAAAATATTGACCACCGTTTTCACTGGTGGCACACAACCAGAAGCATCTGACTGAAATGATTATTCCGAAGACCTCCGATTCCTGCGTGCATGCAGAGGCGATTCTAGGCTCAGTAGGGGGGCCACGCGAAAATTAAAAAGAAAGGACACTTGTAACAAATCGCCAACTGTTCCCCAGCTACAATCTTGGGGGGCCCAAGCTGCATGTCTAGCCTGGTGACAAGATATGCATATGCGCCTCTGCTTGCCTACGGATGGCGAAATGCATCAAAAATACAATTGATTGTCTCAAAATATCGTTTCATATTTTCCAATCTCACGACGTCCGGGGCCCCCTCTAGTGGCGGGGCCCGGTGCTTCAGCACCGGTTGCACCATAGGATAACGCGTCCCTGGCTGCTGCATAAAGGTAAAAGCAGGATATCCGTGAAAGGTAATTGATTGTAAATTGGAAAGCATGTGATAAACACTGACAGAGGAGGTCACCGGTCAGGTGTGGATATTTTCCTGTTAATTTGGACAAGTGCCAAGACTATCGACGTTGCCACGTCTTCGTCAGAGTCAATCGCAGTAAAATATCCACACCTGAAGAGGCTCCCGTGACTACTGTGTCTGCCTAGCCATGACGCATCAGATGGCTCAGGAGCGCGGAGGATAGGCTACTTTTCTTTCTCGTTGATAGACTTTTGTCTTCTGCGCTTGTGAAGAACTATAACAACTAAATAAAAACAAAACGTTTGATGCGACTCTAGGAAGAAAAAAGTTTACTCCAAAATAGGTGGTTTGCACTACAGAGATAGCTATCCCTGTATCTTTGGAGGAAAACAGCTGAAGTGTAATTTCATTGGGAGAAAAATATGAATGGCTGAGCAACTTGCCATCTGAGGATGTAGCTTATTGTGCAACTTCAGGGTCAAGCTTTAGTTTCCTTACAAAGGGCTTTACTGACTGGGAGGATGCTGTTTATAATAAAAGAGGCATGATACCAAAGCATAGTCATTCAAAGGGAACAGGCTGAGTTGGCTGAAAACTACAACATATTTATTATTATACATGTCTACATATTTACTATTTCACATTATGCGTATACATTCATAGAGGAGGGCCCTATATATAGGCCTGTGTAGCCTATATTTATTTATTTTATGAATTCATTTTTAATTTATATTTTATATTAATAATAAAATTTCGGCGCGCGCTATGCGCGCGCATCATGAACCTCGCCTACTTCACATGGCTGGCTACGGCCATGCATACACATACGGTACATAGAACATTTAATTCCAAATAAAACATAATGTAAACACCTCCCAATTTGTAATTTAATGAAAGTGAACTCGGCAGAACTATTTAATTCTAAATGATTAGTTTGGAATTATAAACATCATGTAAATCTAAACAATAGACCCGTTCAGAGTCGACGTCCTCATGAATGCGTGTGCGTATCGTTGACTCAAACACACCAGAGATATTGTACAGATATTACGTGAGACTCCACTTTTCTGGGTGGTACTGCACTCTAGGGGGAGAAAGAACGGGCTGCTGCGCTCAGAGCCGAATCTCGACAGCGGCCACTAGGAGAACTGCAGGCATGGGTAAAATCGGCAGTGTTGATTCTGTATGTAATACTGGGTGACAGTGCAGACACT
>NC_085876.1:10447082-10449582 GCF_034702125.1 Engraulis encrasicolus
TCTGGGGACACATACGGGAAGAGGAGGCTGTCTAGAGACTCCAGGGACATGTGGGCACCATGGTGCGTGCGTGCGTGAGTGCGCGTGTGTGTGAGTGTGTGTGCCTGCGTGTGTATACGTGCGTTCGTGTGTGTGTGTGTGTATGTGTGTGTGTACGTGCGTTCGTGTGTGTGTGTGTGTACGTGCGTTCGTGTGTGTGTGTGTGTGTGAGAGAGAGCTGGTTTCTGGGCAGTGCAGTCAGTCAGGCCTGTGTCATGTACCATCACAAATTCTGTGTTCCCATGGGTGGGGGTGTGAGACTGACGGGTGGTGTGTGTGTGTGTGTGTGTGTGTGTGTGTGTGTGTGTGTGTGTGTGTGTGTGTGTGTGTGTGTGTGTGTGTGTGTGTGTGCCAGCAATGCTGGATGGCACTGCGAGCTTGGCACTGTCATGAATGAGACTTCCCACACACAGAGACACACACACACACTTTTTTGTCTCTGTCTCTCCGTCTTTCGCTTGTTCTCTCCCTTCCTCTCTGTCTGTAAATCCTGCTTCAGTGACGAAGGGGATTGGGGAATGGGATGGGGCAGCCGTGGCCTAGTGGTTAAGGAGATGGGCTTTAGATCAGATGGTTGAAGGTTCGAATCCCCTCCTCTTCACTCCCTTTCTCACTCCATGTCTGGCCCACACTGCCCCATGGACTGTAATCAATGCCCCATCCTAAAATAACTGTAAGTCGCATTAGATAAAAGCATCAGCAAAGTCTAGTGTAATGATAGATATTGAGAGGTGTAATCAAAGGGAAAACAGAGACAAAAAGGAAAAGAGGGATCACATGGCCTAGAAATGGAGGTGTGGAGTTTCTCTCCAGTCTACACAAATCATCCCCCACCCTCTCTCTCTCTCTCTCTCTCTCTCTCTCTCTCTCTCTCTCTCTCTCTCTCTCTCTCTCTCTCTCTCTCTCTCTCTCTCTCTCTCTCACCCACACATACACACACACTTGACTGAATTCCATATTCGACCCACAAATAGAATTTTGCAAACACACACACACACACACACACACACACACACACACACACACACACACACACACACACACACACACACACTCTCATGTCTGCCTGAACTTCGCCTGACCTACACCAAAGAAAGATTTAACATTCTGTATGTCAGTGCTTCCCCAAACCTCTAGTGCTCTGATACCCCCTTTGGAACCTAACATTATTTCTGCGGCGCCCTGCCTCACATTCCAAGCACCTACATGTTTGGCACTTAATTTGGATAATTGTTCAATTAGGCTATAATTTCAATTTTGATAAAAGAATAAATACACGTAGTAGCCTCTTAAAGTACGCCGCACCTCCAGTGGCACGCTGTAATAGACATTGAAAAAAAGTTAACTACCATAGCACTACAGTACTATGACATAACACAGGGGCTTTAGTAAGGCACTACGACTTGGTAATTGCCATTATCATAATAATAATCATAATGTATGGTAACAGCAAATGTATAGCCCTGTGTCAGGTTTTGAGTGAATACTGTGAATAATGAATTCATGCAATGATTTCAGGTACATCTAGTGTTGCCTATTTAGAGACTGCGACTTTTTGACGTCCCTGGCGCTAAAAACCTCATCTAGCGACTTTTTGGTGCATCTGGCGACTTTTAATTTTTAATGCAAAATCATTGTTTTCCACATAATTCTGACATCAGAAGTGTTTCCCACGGTTAAGCAGGGCTGCAGATCAGCTCTGATCTCCAAACAGTAGCTAGCACTGCCCATTTGTACTGTGAACAAAGGCATGTGGGCATGTTTTCTATCAGCGTGTGGTGCATGCATTGTGACGTCATACGTAATGTCATGGCATCATCTTGCGACTTTTAACGACTTTCCAGCGAGCCAATAGTGACTTTGGCTGTTTTTTTTTTCAGCAACACTGATTACATCTCGCCATGACCATCGAGCAGTACCTCCATGAACCACCACTTTGGGAACCGCTTCTGTGTATTACCTGATGGTGTGGCTAGACCAGGCGTGGGTTACCATTTTCATTCGAGGGCCACTTCAAGTTTTATAAAGTCCTCCAAAGGCCGTACTATGAACACAAAGCAGGATTTCCACGTGCACTTTAGGCCTATATTGAACGTGGCCACCTTTACAACAGACCCCACCTTCGTCTCCTGAAAACAGAACTTATTGTATTGTATTGCAAATGCAATTTCTAAGATTTATTTATTTTTTAAATCGTATGAAACTGAATTAGCCTGAGTATCATCCTCCGTAGTGACCGCGCTGGCTCAATACTTTCGCTTGCTGACCACGGACTCTGACCCTGCAGCCACCCCCGGCAGTTGGAATTCAGATATTCGTTCAGTATCTGAATAGCCAATAGGCTCGCTGATAGTCTAAGCCCCTCCCCAAGCCCTCTTACATATTCAACTGAAATACAACAACTTGATGATGGCGATGTGATGTCTGTAACCAGGACATTTGATAGTGCTTGGTGTAAACT
>NC_085876.1:10464582-10477082 GCF_034702125.1 Engraulis encrasicolus
ATTTACATGGTGTGAGCGGCAGCTCTCTGGAAAGGCACACAATGTACTAATCCTTACCTGCGCTGGGCAATCTATGTCATTTGTCTCCCTCTGCTGGACGTCTTGTGTAATTACAACAGTTGGCAACAGCCACCGCTGCAGATTGCTCTTTGGCTTTCATGTGTGACTGGGGAGATTAAGAAGCAAGGCGCGGCGGCGGGGATTAAATATAAACACATAAAGGGATTTCCTAGTGTCATATTATGCCTCATTTAACTTCGGAAGTGTTTCCTAATCCTATTGGATCAGCGGTGTTACTGTAATGCACCCTAATAAATATTGGCAAGCTGTGTGTGTGTGTGTGTGTGTGTGTGTGTGTGTGTGTGTGTGTGTGTGTGTGTGTGTGTGTGTGTGTGTGTGTGTGTGTGTGTGTGTGTGTGTGTGTGTGTGTGTGTGTGTGTGTGTGTGTGTGTGTGTGTTTATACTCTCCAAAACTAAAGCCTATTACAAGTAGGTTAGACATCCTGCAGTTGTTACAGTGGATTGAAAAGAATTCCTATGCCATGTTGAAACCACTGTGGATGGAGCACCCAGATAACACGTATATAGCCTAAGTCGCTAAATGTTAATTTGTATTAAAACATGGACATTTTACATATCTCTCCTCAAAAGTGGGTGGACTGCGTACCCCCGCCTACCACGCCCACTACACCCCCTGGGCCCTACATTGTAGATATGCTCAAGGCTGGTTCTAGTCAATTAAGTGCCCTAGGCAAACACCCTCTTTCCCATTTGTGCAGTTATTTGTCATCTGGAAACGTAGCGCCATACATCTGATTGAGCACAACTGATAGTACCTATGGAAATATGCTGAATACCCATGAATAATCATTGTCTGTTTATTCCTAGGGCTGGTCCTGTGTATGTTTGAGAGCAATATCATCCTGAAATGTCTTTGCTTTTCAGAGTCTCCTCTACTGGTTGCTGGGGTCAAATCTAGACGAGGTGAAATGTAATTTAGTCATTATGCTGACAGATGCTGGAACCAGCTTCCTGTCCATATTAGAATTGCACCAACAGATGTTTTAAAAAGAAATTAAAAACAGCTTTATATTCATCTACCTTTTGGTGATAGTTATCAACCTATCAATAGTTATCTATCTATATTTATCTAGTTATCTATAACACTTTCTGCTATGTATTTTTCTTCTCTGTTCTCTTTCTTTACACATTGAATGACAGTTATGTATGATAATGCACTATAAATAATATTGCTTGTTTGACTGATTGATTGATTCTATGATGTAATGAGGACCCAGAACTGGGCCCCCCTCTCCCCCTTGGCCCTAGCCAGGCCACGCCCTTTTAGTGACGCACCACCTTCAACATTGCTACCAGTCACAGGATCAATACAAATATCATGTCTGAGCTCTGGAGATATTGGGAACTCCACCCACCTTGTCAGGATGCAATCAACTTTCAGCAGCTCCAGCGGCCCTGGGAAGAGGCATGTTCGTGGGTGTGCGAATGAGTGTGTGTGTGAGTGTGTGTGTGGACGTGTGTGTGCGTATGTGTATGTGCGCATGCGTGCATGTGCGTATGTGTGCGAATGAATGAAGAAGTTAAACTTACAAAGCAGGGAGTTTTTTACTTGTACTTTTACTTTCAGAACGTACAATATGATGGATAAATATTTATTTGTACTTTCAGTAGCCTACTTGAGTAGCAGTTTCGTAATCACTTTAGTTGCGAAGTATTTTTAAAACACGTGTACCTGCGATACCCAAGTAGGCTAAGGCATTTTGAATCCTTTAGCACAGGGGTACCCAAACTAAGGCACGGGGGTCGGATGCGGCCCGCCATGCCCCTTTGACCGGCCCTCCACCTCTCTGCACCTCACCATTTGAACTGGCCCAAAGAAGCAATCCTCACAGAGAAAAAAAAAGATAAAAACGATTTTTAAAATATTTTATTTTGTTTATCAACAGGCCTTCCTACATTTTAATTGTCACTAACCTAGTGTGAATAACCAGCAGTTTCTTGTCTTGATAGTTTCTCATCTCACTGTAAACAGGCCTACCATTTCTATTGTATCTCTCATAAACTGTAAATCACCATATTTTTCTAACCTTTCCTTGCTATTTTTACATGGTTATTAGAAATTAAAAACAATGCCTGTGGTATTTCAAATTGATGAACTTTTTTGTGCTATAAATTATGGGCTATAACAGGCAGTGGCCTAGTATACAGCCCACATGATTGATCTCTGCCCCTGATCACAGCCAGGAACGATAATGTGGCCCCCAGAGGAAAAAAGTTTGGGGACCCCTGCTTTAGTACTTCCACTTGAATATGGTTTTAGAAGAGCACTTCTACAAGTACGTCTACTCAAGTTCGTTTTTTGATATACGTACAGTAGTACTTGTACTTTTACTCCGCACCTCCAGTCCAGTACTTAAAACATCACTGCCCAGAATACAGAAAGACAACAAAGACACCGCGTCTCATTCACAGAACCCCAAACCTTTATTCAGCACAACTTGCTCACAAAGATACGAGTGCTGGGGGGTGCAGGGAAGGGGGAAGGGGGAAGGGGACACACAAACTTTAGAAGATGCAGGCAGACAGGGCAAATCTTTGAGGGCGGGGGGCAAGTGGGTGGGTGGGTGGGGGTGGGGGGGCAATCTGTGACAGAGAGCATTTACATTTACAGTCTGTATCTATTTCTCATGATACTGAAGCTTTTCCAAGAGAACTGACCAACACACACACACACACACACACACACACACACACACACACACACACACGCACACACACACACGCAAACACACACACACACGCACGCACACACACACACACACACACACACACACACACACACACACACACACACACACACACACACACACACACACACACACACACACATACACACACACATGCAAACACACACGCACGCACACACACACACACACACACACACACACACACACACACACACACACACACACACACACACACACACACACACACACACACACACACACTGTCCTGTGCTCCCTACACACGTTGGCGTCTAGGGCCTCCTCATGTTATTCTCTGTATTGTTTTGTTTCACCCATATCTCCCTTGGTGGGAACCACTTTGGTGTTGGGACGCGTTTCCCCGGGGGGGGGGCTGCTTCTCTCTAGCGCACCCTGCTGGGGGAAACGGGTAGAGGTAAGAGGAACAGAAGGATGGAACACAGGAGGAAAACACACTCGTTCTCTCATTCGTGTGTGTGTGTGTGTGTCAGTGTCCGTGTGTGTGTGTGTGTGTGTGTGTGTGTGTGTGTGTGTGTGTGTGTGTGTGTGTGTGTGTGTGTGTGTGTGTGTGTGTGTGTGTGTGTGTGTGTGTGTGTGTGTGGACTTGCTGGTTCCTCTTGAACTTATTGTCATACATCAGCAAAATCCCAATGTGTGCTCACATGTTTGTGTGTACGTGTGTGTTCCTGTGTGTGTGTGTGTGTGTGTGTGTGTGTGTGTGTGTGTGTGTGTGTGTGTGTGTGTGTGTGTGTGTGTGTGTGTTGTGTGTGTGTGTGTGTGTGTGTGTGTGTGTGTGTGTGTGTGTGTGTGTGTGTGTGTGTGTGTGTGTGTGTGTGTGTGTGTGTGTGTGGTTGCTGTTGTATGCGCGTTGTCACGTGTGCATTTTGAAGAAAGAGCGGACAGACTTGAACAGCTCGTACACTATGGCTCATAAATGCTATATTCGTCTACAGACGTCTACACCCACCCAGGATACTGTGTGCTGCGTGAAGTCTCGGGGTGTGTGTGAATGTGTGTAAGTGTGTGTGTGTGTGTGTGTCCACGTGCATGCGTCTTCGCACCTGCCTGTGTCTGTGTGTGTTAACAACTGTGATTGTGTTCTATTACCGTGGTTATATTGTTCGACGCAATATGGTGTGTGTGTGTGTGTGTATGTGTGTGTGTATGTGTGTGTGTGTGTGTGTGTGTGTGTGTGTGTGTGTGTGTGTGTGTGTGTGTGTGTGTGTGTGTGTGTGTGTGTGTGTGTGTGTGTGTGTGTGTGTGTGTATGTGTGTCTGTGCGTGCGTTCGTATGTGTGTGTGTGTGTGTGTGTGTCTGTATGAGGACTGGGTGAGGTTTCGACGTAAAACAGTAAACGGCAGCTATCCAGCACACTCACAAACACCGAAAGCAGAAAGAGAATAGAAGAGAATAGAAGAGAAGAGAGAAAACGGCCACAGGTTACGCAATGAGGGCAATGGGGCATTTTCAGGGCACGGGGGTAGAAATGGCATGGGAGGGTGGGGGGGCATTTGGGGGGGGGGCGTGGGAGAGGGGCAGGGGGCAGGGGTATACATCCAGAGCGTTTCAAACAGGGAGAGAGGGGAAATTATAAAATGGCACACCGCAATACTTTTTTTTAATCTTTTAACTCCATTATCTCATATGTAACAAAAAAGGAAGTATTTACAAAAAGAAACAAACGAGAAAAAAAGAAACGAGACCCACTTTTCACTTGTGTGTGACTTTTTTGTTTTTTTTACTTTACTTCTTTTGTTTTTTCAAAATCGAGCAGAAACATTCGTTGTTTGGGGGGAGGGGGAGGGGAGCAAGGATTAGGTTCTTTGGGAAGGGAGGGGATGGCATTTTGTAGTACTAATAAATAGTAACTCATCATGTCTGCACTATGTGCAATAGTGTTTACATACATACGGCGTAACAATGCTCTCGGTAATAATAATGACGTGTGACTCTACATTGCAGCGCTGATTTTGGCGTATGATGCTTTTGTGTGTGTGTGTGGGCGCGGGTAACGATGTCGCAGGTCAAGAAGGGGTCAAGTAGGCGTGGCTTATGGAGAGCTCATGGAATTTGGGCCATGATTGGTTTGGATCACAGAGGGAGGGAGAGTGGAGAGCGACTGGTTGGTTGGTTGGTTGGTTGGTTGGTTGGACTCCTCCCTTTGTGGTGTCCAAGGCTTTTTTTTGTTTGTCATGTTGCAGCGATGGGGGAAGGAGGAGAGGAGAGAGTGTGGGTGGGGGTCACTCAGGTGAGTGTGGGGGGGGGGGGGGGTAGAGGGCCGGGGACAGGGTGGAGGGGACAGGAGGGGAGGGGAGAGGGGGAGAGAGGGGTGGAGTGGTGGTAGGCGGGGCGTGCGTTCACGCTGTCAGCTCTTCCCTCAGCTCCTTGTTCCTGCGGACCACCTGGGCATGCCTCTCCTGTGGGGAACACACACACACACACACACACACACACACACACACACACACACACACACACACACACACACACACACACACACACACACACACACACACACACACACACATTATTGGCATTCGGAGAACTCTCTGTTTGCTCGTATCGCTCTCCCTCTCTATTTTTTTCTTTCTCTCTCTCTCTCTCTCTCTCTCTCTCTCTCTCTCTCTCTCTCTCTCGCTCTCCCTCTCACCCTCTCCTGGAGTCGTTCCATCATCTATCTATCTATCCATCTCTCTATCTATCTATTTATCTATCTATCTATCTATCTATCTATCTATCTATCTATCTATCTATCTATCTATCTATCTATCTATCTATCTATCTATCTATCTATCTATCTATCTATCTAACCAGGCAATTATCCAGGGAAACACCCGAGAGACTGAACTAATGCAAAACCCTGCCCCCGAATTCCCAAAAAAAACGTCAAGAAGCGCTTTTAGCAATTTCCGCAATATTACCACACTATGGCAATAATAACATGGTATTAGCGCTCTTCTATTAGCATGTATTTCTCTCTCTTTATTTCTCTCTCTCTCTCTACCTTGCTCTCGCTCTCTCTCTCTCTCTCTCTCTCTCTCTCTCTCTCTCTCTCTCTCTCTCTCTCTCTCTACCTTGCTCTCCCTCTCTATTCTCTCTCTCTCTCTCTCTCTCTCTCTCTACCTTGCTCTCTCTTTCTTTCTCTCTCTCTCTCTCTCTCTCTCTCTCTCTCTCCCGCTCACCCGCTCTCTTTCTTTCTCTCTGTCTCTCTCTCTCCCGCTCACCTTCTCCTGGAGGCGTTCCATCATGGCGGCGATGTAGGCCTCGCGGTTCTCCTTGATCTGCTCCATCTTGACGGCCAGCTTCTCCTCGGCCATGCGGCTGAAGGCGCTGTTCTCCTCCATGGCCTTCAGCAGCACGTCCCGCTCGTGCTCGCGCTTCTCAGCCAGCGCCTTCAGCACCTGGGCCTCCTGGGACTGCAGACACACACACACACACACACACACACACACACACACACACATGTAAGAGGAGAAGTACACATCCAGTACTCACGAGGAAACACACACACACACATGGAAGAGGAGAAGTACACATCCAGTACTCGCGAGGAAACACACAAGCACACAGACAGGTAGGTTGACCCCAGGCCCGCCGACAGGGGGGGATAAAACGAGTATGTTGCCTTGGACCCAGGGAGATAGGGGGCCCAGAATTGGGTCCCCATTATATTGTATTTATTGGATTGGTGGCCCTTTCAAATGACTTTGTCCTGCACCCAGCAAAAGCTGTCAGCGGCCCTGGTTGTCCCACTCGTGCTCTTCAGCACCTGAGGCTGGACACACACATGAGGCTGTATATACAGTAGGTGTATAAGTGGACAAAGCCTTGGAGATGTCACCCATAGGTAGAGTAGAGTAGAGTAGAGTAGAGTGATTTTATTGTCACTATATAAATATAGTGAGATTATGTTTAGTAGCAACCCACAAATGCCCACAAAATAAAAGATATATTAACAGTAAATAAATAATATATAAAAATCCATAAAAATCCATGTGCATCTCACAGTATCGATAGTCCTGAAGTATTGAGGGGGGGCAGGTGACGTATTGAGTTCATAATAAAGGCTATCGGAAAATGGAAAAATGATCTTTGAACCTGTTTATTTGAAGTGTGAAAATTGTCTGGGCCCTCCGTCAGGCCTGTTCACACTTTGCTTGAAAGATTCAATCAACTACATCATAACGACAATACTATGACATTACCGAGAGCCATAAGTGACAGATTACAGTAAGACGTGGTTATTAACATTTTCAGCACAATATGATTATAAAATAGGCTCTGCGGAAAGAGGTTATTGGAGCCTGCTATGGGATTGTTGAACTTCCATTGCCAGCCCCAGTTCAAGCCCCAGTTTCTGTCTGTCATGAGGCAAGGGTTAATTGCTGGATCAATAACATCCACCAGGAATTGCCCCAAATGCCAAGAAAACAAATCAATCGATTGATTAATTGATCAATCAATCAATGGTGTGCATAATGCGCATGTATAATTATGCAAGCCTATATGTGTGTGTGTGTGCGTGTGTGTGTGTGTCGCATCACTTACTCTCCTCCGGTCCTGTGTGTCCGTGTGTGTATCCCATCACTTACTCTCCTGTGGTCCTCGGTAGCCTCCTACTTGTGTGTGTGTGTGTGTGTGTGTGTGTGTGTGTGTGTGTGTGTGTGTGTGTGTGTGTGTGTGTGTGTGTGCGCACACGTGCACGTTTGTGTGTGTGTGTATGTGTGTGTGCATGCACGTGTATGACTTACTCTCCTGCGGTCCTCGGCGGCCTCCAGCTTCTTCTGGATGTCCTCCAGGGAGAGGTCCCTCTTCTTGGGAGGGGTGGTGATGCTGTAGTTGCCGTCGCTGGTGGGCGACGGAGACTTGAGGATCACCTCGAAGGCCTGGCCCGACGCACGCTTGTTGATGGGCTTCACCTCCATGTCTGGAGAGGGGGGAGCGGGGCAGAGATAGGAGAGTGGAGGAGGAGGGAGGGGGAGGTGTTAAGGAGAGAGATAGGGTTGGTTGGGGGTCAAAGGTATATTGGGTTTCGAGGAGGGCTTTTAAGGAGATGTGTAGGACTGGAAGTGTAAGGGGTGTGTATATAAGGGTGGACGTTCGGTCGTGGGAAATGGGGGAAATTATGGTTAGACAGGCTAATTATTATAAGCTACAGGTTAGACCCGTTTGTTGATAGCAGGCTGGATAGTAGAAGAAAATATTGAGCCTGAACCTTTAACACTCTTTGGTATGACAAAAACCTCGTTTATTTTTTGCAAACAATCTCTGTCAAGCCTGAAATCAAGCACTGAGCCTAAATACTATCAGCTCTGTGATGGGCTTCACCTAAAGGAGAGGAGGTTCAAGGAGAGAGGGAGGGGTAATAGGTTTACAGAAGGTGAATCCCAGTCCAAACAGTTTTCTGGCATTGCCCCTCAATGGTGGAATAAGCAAAACGTCAGGGGTGTGCACAGGGTAGATGTTTGTTGAAAATTGAACTTACGTAAACCTATTCTATTTGATGATATCACATTGCGTTGAATATATTCTGCTTACATTAATGACTTTCATATGAGCTTTAGCTTACTGAAAAAGGTGCATGTGTGTGTGTGTGCATGCATGCAGGTGTGTGTATTTCTGAGTGTGTATTCTTGTGTGTCAGTGTATGTGCGCGTGCATGTGCATGCAGGTGTGTGTATTTGTGTGTGCGTGCATGTGTGTGTGCATGAGTGTGTGAGTGCTACCTTCAAACTGGGCGATGACTGCGTTCTTGGCCTCCGAGTGGAAGCAAGAGCAGATGAGGTTGATGAGGGACAACTCCTTCATCTTCTCCTTGTAGGCTGCAGAAGAGAAGAGAAGAGAAGAGAAGAGAAGAGAAGAGAAGAGAAGAGAAGAGAAGAGAAGAGAAGAGAAGAGAAGAGAAGAGAAGAGAAGAGAAGAGACATTTTTTATTATCAGTCCACCTGAAATTTCTCTCAGAGAAAGAGAGGCTGCAGCACCATAAAACAAACAACAGCAACAGACACAGACAGAGCAAAGTATAGTATACGGCAACATACAGTATATGCACATCCAGGAGAAGAGGAGGACGAGAGGAAGATTGTCGAGGAGGAGAGGAGCACAGAAGGAGAGGAGGGGAAAGGAAAGAGGAGAGAGAGAGGAGGAGAGGATGGACACCTCAAAGAAGAGGGGTGAGCGGGTGGGCCTGTGGAGTGGAGTAGAGGAGAAGAGGAGAAAAGAGAGGATGAGGTGAGGAGGGATGCAGGGAGTGGAGGGTGGAGGAAATGAGGGGACAAGGTGGGGGAGGGGGGAGGAGGAATTAAATAAAGAAAGTGCAAGAGCACAAGAGGGGAGGAGGAGGAGGAGGAGGCAAGGATAGAAAAGAAAGAAAAAAGATAGTGAGTAGAATGGGAGAGGAGAAGAATGCAGTGTAATCGAGCAGGAGAGAGGAGAAGGGAGATGAGAAGTTGGAGAGTATACTTGTTATATTTGTTTATTTGTTGGATCCCTATTCTTCCTGGGGTCCACTTATTTAATCAAATCCGTTCATCAAAGTATTGTCATTAAAAGTTACAAACGCAGATTAAACAAAAAAATCATATTAGAGTATAAAATAGGGGGGGGGGGGGTGTAATGAGGGGGAAAAAAGAGGAAAGCCTGAGACATCAGCCACAGACATCAAGACAGAAATTATTTTGGTTTTTACTTGTCAAGGGACATCAATATTCACAAACAAAGAAAACAAACTTCAAACACGAGCGAAGCGAGCATCCCTCGCCACTCCTACCCACTCCTGTCCTCATTTCAGAACAGAACACCAAAAAAACACACCAAAGATCCCCACACACACACACACCAAAGCAATGCAGCATTTTAGGAAATTGCCGGAAGCCCTTGTTTTTTGTTCTAGTTACTGTATGTGTGTCTAGTATGTGTCTACTGTATGTGTGTCTAGTGTTTGTGTTTGTGTTTGTGTCCGGAGGATGACTACTGCACCCACTGTGTGCATGCGTGCGTGCGTGCGTGCGTGTGTGCATGCGTGCCTGCGCGCGCGTATGTGTGTGTGTGTGTGTTCGGGCTCCCCCTTTCTCATTAGTTATGCAACGCATGATCTCGTTATTATTTAATTATTTACTCAGCAAGGGGCACACACTCACATGCATACACACACACGCACCAAAGCACGTGCACACGCACACACACACACACACACACACACACACACACACACACACACACACACACACACACACACACACACACACACACACACACACACACACACACACACACACACACACACACACACACATACATACACACACAGCAGGAGGGGAGGGGAGGGGAGGTGGAGCTGCAGTGTGTGTCTGGATGTCTGGGGTCATATAATTATGAATACCGTATGTCTCTGTGCATAGCATATCGGCATATTCAATCCGAATTTCAATTACCTCAAACTTGCAGTGAATTGCAATGTATTACATCATGCTGTTGCAGAGGAGTGGGTAGTGGAATGGTATTGTACCATTCGTTCTACAATGCAATCTACATCCAAGACTTTTACTGCACTATGTATGTACAGTGAGGAGAATAAGTATTTGATCCCTTGCTGATTTTGTTGGTTTGCCCACTAATAAAGACATGATCAGTCTTTAATGTTAATGATAATATGTATTCTAATATGGAGAGACAGAATATCAAAAAGAAAATCCAGAAACTAACTCTAAAGAATATATAATAATTGATTTATATTTAATTGAGGGAAATAAGTATTTGATCCCCTGCCAACCATTAAGAGTTCTGATCCCGCAGATCAAATGGCACTTCCAATCAACTTGTTATCTGAACTGAACACACCTGTTAATAGTAACCTGCACAAAAGACACATTGAATCTGCAGAATCAGTCCATAGAATCAGTCAATCAATCAAACTAAACTCGCCAACATGGGACAGACCACAAAGCTGTCAAAGGATGTCAGGGACAAGATTTTAGAACTCAACAAGGCTGAAATGGGCTCCTGGATATTAAAGAGCAAACTGTTGGTGCATTTCTTCCCAATTTTAGGACATACAAAATGATCATCAATCATCAATCTTAGGCCTGTCTCTGGTTCCATACAAGATTTGACCTTGTGGGAATTAAATAATCAGAAAAAAGGAGATAAAGCACCTTAAAACTGTATGGGAGGACCGAGGAAATGATCTCAAGGCAGCTGGGACCTTAATCACTAAGAAAACTATTGGAAACACTTGATACCACAGCGGATTAAAATCCTGCAGTGCATGTATGGTACCCCGGCTTCAGAAGGAACCTGTTCAGGCTCACCTGAGGTTTGCCAATGAACGTCAAACTGGAATAGGATATGATTGGGAGGTGCTGGAATCAGATGACACCAAAATCAAACTGTTTGGCATTAACAAAACTCGATGTGTTTGGAGGAAGAGAAATGCTGCCTATGATCCCAAGAACAACACCTTCTCCAACATCATAAATGAAAGTGGTAACATTATGTTTTGAGGTTGTTTGTCTGGCCAAGACACAGGACAACTTCACATCGTCAAGAAGTGGATGGAGGGAGACATGTAAACGTACAATGCTGCATGCCAACCTCTTTCGCACCACCACTAGACTGAAGGTGGGTCATGGATTGGCCTCCCAAAATGATAATAATCCATAACGTACAGCCCAAGCAACGAAGGAGTAGCTCAAGCAGAAGCACATTAAGGTCATGAAGTGGCCTAGACAGTTTCCAAACATTAACCCTATAATAATCCTGTGAAGGGAACAGAAGCTCCCATTTGGCAAGCTACAGTCATACAACTTAAGTGATTTAGAGATGATCTGCAAAGAAAAGTGAACAAAAATCCTTTCTAATATATCCACAAACATTGTCATTAACTGAAAGAAACATCTGACCTCTGTATGAGAAACAAGGGCTTTGCCACCAAGTATTTTGTCTTCTTTGACTAGAGGGGTGAAATACTTATTTTCCTCAATGGATTACAAATCAATTAAAATATATTCTTCAAAGTTATTTTCTGGATTTTCTTTTTGATATTCTGTCTCTCTATATTAGAATACATTTTATCATTAATATTATAGAATGATCATGTCTTTATTAGTTGGCAAACCAACAAAATCAGCAAGGGATCAAATACTTATTCTCCTCACTGTATGTCTTTAACTTTTCTGTGTGCAACACATTACCCTACCAAGAGTTTTACATTGTGTGTGTGTGTGTGTGTGTCTGTGTGTGTGTGTGTGTGTGTGTGTGTGTGTGTGTGTGTGTGTGTGTGTGTGTGTGTGTGTGTGTGTGTGTGTGTGTGTGTGTGTGTGTGTGTGTGTGTGCGCGCGTGTGCGCAATCAACACTATTGGGTTATTATCAATATCAACACTGACATATAACACTATCTGTTGTTAGTAGTGTAGCCTACATGTACAGCATACATACAATACTATGTGCAGACGTTTGCACTGAATGTGTCCTTTTTCACACATTGAGTTTCATTGATGTGCATTGCTCACACTAGCGGGCTGCTATTTCACTGCTGTCTCTGCCCAGAAGAGGAGCAGTACATTTCTTGTCTCTTGATCGAACCCTTCCCCCCTAAAGCTAAATATTAATGATGTGCTTGACAAGAGCAGAGAGAGAGTGTGTGTGTGTGTGTGTGTGTGTGTGTGTGTGTGTGTGTGTGTGTGTGTGTGTGTGTGTGTGTGTGTGTGTGTGCG
>NC_085876.1:10484582-10489582 GCF_034702125.1 Engraulis encrasicolus
TTCTCTCTCTCTCTCTCTCTCTCACACACACACACACACACACACACACACACACACACACACACACACACACAACACACAACACACACACACACACACACACACACACACACACACACACACACACACACACACACACACACACACAGTTCCTCTCTCATCTCTCTCTCTCTCTCTCTCTCTCTCTCTCTCTCTCTCTCTCTCTCTCTCTCTCTCTCTCTCTCTCTCTCTCTCTCTCTCACACACACACACGCACACACACACAGCGCCGGCTATACAGCGGAGTGGAGACAGCAGCCGAGCGGGGGGCCTATCCATCTTCCTCCTTGGGAAGAGGCTGGGGCAGCTCAGCCCTCTAAATCAATTCCTTCCTGGCTCATTAAGGCCTCTGGGCTCATTAGAATTCCAGACTCATTGAGATTCTGGTTTCGGATCTCATCACTCAGTTCCGATTCCGGTCTAGTCAAGGTTCTAGATTTGGGTTTCTTTACTCAGATCTGATTACGTTCTAGTTAAGGTTCTAGATTTGGGTTTTATTGCTAGGTTCTGATGATATGTTCTGACTAAGATTCTAGATTTGGGTTTCATCACTCTGTTCTGATTCTATTACTCGTGTTAAGATTTTGTTTCAACCAGGTCTCTCAATACTCAGTGGTCAGCGCTGGTCGTGCAAGAGCTCTGGTGTCATCGTGGGTGTGGTAATGTTCAGGTTTTAGATTCCCGAATATGGAAGAGGCCTGGCTGAGTCTACCCCACCCAGTTTTACATGAATAGACTCCAGAGTGAACCACAAGATTCATCCCTAAGTAATGGTGTCGCAAGAATTCTGGTGTCGTGGTTGCGGTGTCGTTCAGGTTTTGGATTCTTGAGTGAGGAAGAGGTTCTAGCGCTCCATCCCCACCCAGTTCTACATCAAGTAACCCCAGGAGGATAGAACTTAGAAGATTCAGGTTTCATCAAATGGTAATGGTCTTGCAAGTGTTGAAGGTCTGGTATCGTTAAGGTTCTGCAGTAAAGAACAGGGCTGGTGTCCCACCCAGTTCTACAGTAATGGACCCAGAACCTCTGAACCTCAAGATTTGGATCTCATGACTAAGTTATGGTCTCACGAGAGCTCTGGTGTGTCATTGCAGGTCTGGTATCGTTCTGGGGGTTCTGGGGTAAGGAACAAGGCTGTGGCCTCTGCCTCCACTCCTAAGCCATGGATCACAGAACCTTACAACCAAAATCCGGGTCTCTACTGTATGTTGGCCTCACAAGAGCTCAGGTTGTATAAGATGCTTGGTTCTTGAGTGAGGAACAGGGCTGTGTCCTCCCCACCCAGGTCCAGATCAACTTACTGACATTCCGGTTTTAGGTCATATTACTTAGTGTTTGTTAATTGTTTCTCAAGAGTCAAGAGAACGACAGAACCATAGAACCTCAAGATTTGGGTCTCATTACTCGGTGTCGTTCTGGGTCTAGTATCATCAAGCTTCTGGATTATAAAGTAAGGAACATTGCCCTAACAACCTAGACCCATGAACCACAGAACCAGAAGAGTTGGGTCTCATTACTCTGAGTTGCAGTGTCATTGCAGGTCTGGAAGGCTACTGTTAAAGTTCTGCATTCTGGAGCAAGGAATATAAGGGTGTGCCCTTCCCACTCTTCGACCCATCGACCATCACATGACCGTTGAAACTAAGAATGACAGAATTACAAAACCATAGACCTGCTGACAACCACATCCGACTCAACAGACAAAACCTGGCCACAGCCTATTTTGGCTCCACTCCAATTACAGGTGAAGGGCCTAGTCAGACACAAACCGAACCCACATCATAGCCAAATCAGGCCAGAAGGAGTGCCAACAAATTAGAGACATCAGGGTCTGACGGTAGCCAGGCCTGGGCCAAATCAGTGCTTATATTGAAGCCAGATTGCGTGGGCATCTGCGTTTGCAGGGTGCCGTGCATGAGAAGGGTCCCCCTGCGCTTCTGCGTGTCTCGTCTCATCTGCTCCTGTTCGGACTACAAAGGGAAGCGGCCTCCATTGATCCTATTGATCTAGCTAAGGGGAGACCAAGGCAGGCAGGCAGGCAGTCCTTTGGGGATGAAGACTTTCATTCGGAGAGTGCTCAGAATCACTCTGCTGTGATTATTGCAGCCACACCATGCAGGCCACACACACACACACACACACACACACACACACACACACACACACACACACACACACACACACACACACACACACACACACACACACACACACACACACACACACACACACACAGGGGTAATATGTGTAGTGTGTAGTCAGTCACACGGAAAACATGTAGTATGGTGACCGGTCAGGGACAACGCGAGCTCTTCAAGGTTCCCACCCCTTGTTCTTAATGCTGGTGGCGCGCAAGATTATTGATGCATGTTTCCCCCCCTCCTTCAATGACGCTGATGCACATGCGCGCGAACTCTGTCTGTTCCGCCCTGTTCTGCTCCGGGCCCACCCCAAGGTCCAAAACGGCCAAAGCAGCATGACAACAGTGACAAGACTCCCCCGTGATGATCGACGGAAAAGCAAACCTTAAAGACGGACATGTTATGGCTCATAATGACCAGCACCCGCAGCCATCAATAGCCTACCCACCTGACACACAATAAATGGCAGACTTCAGACTAGAGGAATGACGCGTTTCTCTCTGATCATTCCCACCTTAGATTGTGGAATAGCCTACTATTTATGATGGATGTTATACCGTATTTCTCTCATTGACGGTTGGGTTTTGAGTGTTGCTGCTGTAGACCACCAGTTTAATTACAATTTCACGGAATTAATTAGATTACGCAATAATCATGCCTATTTAATACGTGACATGTAATTACTTTTTTCAAACAGGGCCCAGATTTCCTGAAAATATTCGTCAAATCAGATTCACTACATTGTAGATTCCTACATAAAATTACCTCCCACTGAAAGAAATAAAACAGTCGTTTGGTGAAATCATTCCTTTATAAACATATAAACGTAATGCCATCCACATCCCTTTTCATGGCATGTCGTATTTTGTCTTTTGATAGCTCCCATAATGGCAACCGGTAAAAACGTTCACAAATTGGAAACGCTTTATTAATGTTATTATTTTTAAAATCTGCATTTATCCCACCGCTTCGCGGGTGTGTAGAATACGCTAATATCATCTTAAAACTCGGCTTTGTGCTAGCGGATTGTTTGGCACCAAGAGGCATCAAGCAGCTTGTTCGGAGAGCCCGGGATGTTGGGTGGGGTCCGTTGGCGTCCGCATTATGCTGCGAGCGCGCTGTGCTACGGAGGCAGGTGCAGCATCACCGACAACCATCAACACTCTCACCCTTTTTCGCCTTCTGTGTCTCTTTTTTTACACTGCAACTCAAATAGCCTACTTATTTTCATCTTAACGAAAACGGCCTAACCCTTTAGTGAAGCCAATGCATTTAGTAGTTTAGCTTTTCATAATGCAGCATCGCCAAACATGAATCGTCTTTTTTCAATACCTTAATGTCTCTTCACTCTGAAGCTCAAACTAGGCTACTGTTTTCAACCAACTCCTCTAGCTGACATTTTATCAATTTGAACCAATACAAAGTAGGCTAGTTCAGCGTTTCGCTTATGAACACTTTACATCAAGCACTAACTGGGCTTTGGCCCAATCAAAATAACCCCAAACTACATCCCGGTTTTGTAAAAACAAAATGGCAATACGTCTTGAAATAATATTAAACGGGATCCGTGTGTGTCATGAACATACATAATCCTAGATTCGTGCAAGTATCAGATTTTAACCTATTCCAAAAACTGCGCCCGGTTTCTTGCGAGCTTTTGTGTGTGAAGGGTGTCGCCCTCTCTCTCTCTCTCTCGCTCTCTCCCTCTCCCTTTCTCCATCTCTCTCTCTCCTCCGGCATCCTTAGGCAGGGATGCTCCAGTCCTCCACCAAAAGAAACATCCCATATAACAGCCCCTCAAAAAACAACAGATTCTCTTACCGATTGCAGTCTTGGCCATGTCTGTGGTGGTGGTGGTGGTTGTTGTTAGTCTTGGTGACGGGGCGTTGGTGCGTTGGAGGGGCGCGCGACGCAGAGTTCCGTTCGGCGGGCGAGATTCGAGGATGTGATGTGTGCGGTAAGGCACTGAGTCAGCAGGAAGGGTGATGGTGGCTCTCTGAGGGGGGAAAGGGAGTGCGAGACCGAGACGGAGACTAGAGGAGACGGTGCGGTGGGCTTTTCTGAATTACGATCGTCTACGTGCTGAAGCAGATTGGCTCACGTTCTCCCCTGACGCGCATCGCTGTTGCAAAAAAAGAGACCGTGGCTGTGGCGCGTGCCCAGTGTCGGGATCCTGCAGGAGGGGTTCAAGACACCGTCTAATGCGAGGTGATGTGATGGCGGCCGGTCGACTTCCTCCCCTGTTTTTGGTCCGTTATTGGTCGAGTCCGTCCTGCACAGTTAGCCTACACAGCACACAGCGGGCCGCGGTTCTAATGGTCTATATTTATAAGACGTTGCTGCTTCCTGGAAAGATGGGGCCAAGCCCCTGAGGTTACCAAAAGGTGTATCACCGCTTTAGCCTTAGTATATGTGGCAATTATGAGTAGGCTACTCACTCACTCACTCACTCACTCCCTCAGTGCTTTATCAACAGCTGCCTGTAATGTTCACAGTGAAGTAATGTTCTGGCATTGGCCTGTGGGGATGATGATGATTCACTACACAGGCCCAAAGCCTCAGCATCAGCAACACAATGCTGGGATAGCTTAACATATGATACACACACACACACACACGCACACGCACACACACACACACACACACACACACACACACACACACACACACACACACACACACACACACACACACACACACACACACACACACACACACACACATTTTTTATATATAAAATCAGTGGCTTTTCTCTGTGTTTCCCACCACCCATCAGTGAGTACGTTTACATGCAGTTCAGTATCCCGAATATGAGGCTTA
>NC_085876.1:10494582-10524582 GCF_034702125.1 Engraulis encrasicolus
CTTCCTACTGTGCTCATGGGAGAGGTGCCCTTGGGCAAGGTGCCTAAACCCACACTACTCCAGGGACAACCAATACCCTGTAAATAAAAGACGCTTTGGATAAAAGCGCCAGTAAGTCTACACTGAACAGACTAACACTTGTAACCAGTAGCTAAAGCAGTTAACGGTCCGTCTACCACCCTGCCCTATAGCCCTGTAAGTCTACTGCTGTGAGTGTACTGATAGCAACTGTTATCTGTGTGTGTCTTTGGCCTTAGATATCTTACAGCTACTGTCTGGTATGAGTGAAGGAATGAATGAGAGAGAGAGAGAGAGAGAGAGAGAGAGAGAGAGAGAGAGAGAGAGAGAGAGAGAGAGAGAGAGAGAGAAGATGAAGTGAGAGTTAGTAGAGAAGGGGTCAGTGACCTGGTGTAATGTGATAACTGATTAACACTAATAGACTGGTGTCTTGCTAGTATGGCCTACCTGTCAAGCTGCTCTAAGCTTTAAAAAAAAATGCAGTACAGCTACTGCAGCGTCCCTGAACATTAGGGTTAAGTCTATGCAGGGATGCCGACAGAGGGGAAAAGGGGTTAGCAGTACAAGGCCCAGGGAGAGGGGGCAGAATTTGGTCCTCAATACATGAGCAGGGGGCCTGCCAGATGACTTTGTCCCAGGCCCGGCCCAAAGCTGTCAGCAGCCCTGTGGCAGCAGTCTATGGGTGATATGGACAAAGCCGCTCTCATCAGCAGAATAAAGAGCTCCACAGACTAATATCAGAGATTCTTTAAGTAGGCCTATAGAGATATGCCAATGTAATAGGTTTCTATGGGCACCTAACATGACCAGGTTCCGGTCTGCCTAAAGAGGCCTGTCATAATGCTCCTAGCATTGAATAGAACAGTCCTCAGGTCTGCCTAGGTCTGCCTAAGGGGGGATTTCCACCCCAATAATAGAACCCGGAAAAAATGGGCCAATGGAACCTCTCTTTCTCTACTCTCTCTGCAAATATTGTATGTGGTCAGCTAAGTCATATTGTATAGCTGAGGCACTGTGAGTGGGCATCTGTGGTTAATAAATGGATAAGCGGTCAACTGTGACCAGAGAGTGGGTGGATCAGAAAGGGTCCCCTAAGAAAAAAAGAAAGAAAGACAGTAAAGGCATTATTGCAAGAATCTTTAACACAGAGATGTGTGTGTGTGTGTGTGTGTGTGTGTGTGTGTGTGTGTGTGTGTGTGTGTGTGTGTGTGTGTGTGTGTGTGTGTGTGTGTGTGTGTGTGTGTGTGTGTGTGTGTGTTCTGGTGTTCATGTGCTATTCTGTATTGATTCTGGGGTGGGAGTGTACCACCATGTTTTGTGAGTGTGTCATGTTCTGTGTGTGTGTGTGTGTGTGTGTGTGTGTGTGTGTGTGTGTGTGTGTGTGTGTGTGTGTGTGTGTGTGTGTGTGTGTGTGTGTGTGTGTGTGTGTGTGTGTGTGTTGTTCCGTGAGTGTGCATGTGTGTGGTACTCTCTACTCGTAGTCTCAGGCGAGCTGAATCAAAAACAAACATGGCGTTGCTCCAAGCCATAAAACAGCGGTCCAGCCAATCAACATGTCAACACAGGCACGAAGGAATTTGATTGGCTGCCAACTCAACTGCGGTCTTTCACCATGCAGACGATATAGAGGAGGAGATGGCATCCTTAAATTTGATAGGTTAGCGTGAGTTGAAGTGTAATGAGTTGTGTCCATGCCAGGGTCAAGTACATTCTTTTTGGCCTCAGACGTCAGGTGGCACAACCACAGCTAATGCCCATCAATTAATTAGTAGCCTAACTGGTAATTAATACAGCAATGAATATGCTTCTTAGAACAAAAACAAAATCATTTCATCCATACAATAGTGGCATTAGCTGTGGTTGCACCACCCTAACGTATGCTCCTGCTAAAACTTCATTGACCCGCTTCATTGTACCACTTTGCATTGTAGCATGCTACACGGATCCATTGACTTTCACTAGCTTAGCGACATATTCTCTCTTTTAACTTGTCTTAAAGCAAGACAACGCTTAACATGAAAAATAAGACACTTTACCACCTTTATAAACCCCAGCCAACGATTTTAACTATAATAAGCCCCAAAATAGTGGTATACCCCTTTAATGTATATCTGAATTTTTTTTTCTGACAGGTGATTGACAGATTAGAGCAGTGGTTCTCAAGCTCTTCTAACCCTGGTTAATTACTCCCCTACCAACCTGGCCCTGGTGGGTTGGAAGTCGAACTGACAACCTTTGAGCAGCAAGTCTAATGCCCTAACCGCTTAGTACGCTTACCCATGGCATGGACGGTGACATCTCTGGATGGACTGACTTCTTCAACCATTAATGTTTTTGTTTTCAATTGTGGCTTTCAGCAGAGTCCCAGACACAGGATCATGATCTGATTTTCATAGCTAAACAGGTTACACATCTGCAGTGTAGTTTGTCGGTTTGCATGCTTGCCCATACATGTCTTTTCAATGGTAACACAATAACAACCAGGGTCGGATCAGGAGGGCCTCAATAGGGCCCATAGGCTTCAGGTTTCTGCAGGGCCTCAATAGGGCCCATAGGCTTCAGGTTTCTGCGGGCCCTCTCAGACGGGAAATGTACACTGTATACAGTGTCATAATTACGAGCTAGGAATTATGGATAACATGTCCACTAACTGTGCTCAACACAACACATGATTTTTTTGAATATTTCATCTTGTCACAATTAGGCACAGTTTCACTTGTGGTCAATCAGGGGCCCCTCGGCAGGTGAGGGGGCCCTAGGCTGGAGCTATATCGAGTTCGTTAATATGGCCGTGATAACAACAGATTACGGTTGTAACCAGGTGAATGACTGAGGCAGGGACAAAATCTTCTGAAAGGGTCCGCCTCTCAATATATAGGCTAGCACAGGGGTGTCAAACTCAAATTGACCGAGGGCCAAAATCAAAATCTGGAGCGAAGTCGCGGGCCAAAGAATATATATATATATTTTTAAACGAAAATGGACTGAAATTGCTCATGTTTAAATTTATGATTAAACAGATTCCCTTAAAGGTCAAATGCACATATTCTGTTGCATTTGAGTGTGAGCTGTTTCAATGAACTGTTTCAATGGCCGGGGCCCACTCATATTCCTGTGATATACGCATTTTCATGTTCAAATTTTAATACGCTACACAGTTATGGTGTATGTGGGCCAACTGTAATACGCATTTGAAATGATCTCGCGGGCCAAATAAAATGGCTCCATGGGCCAAATTTGGCCCCCGGGCCTGAGTTTGGCATCCCTGGGCTACCATGTAAGGAGGATCCAATTCTGCCCGACTTGGCCCAGGACAAGTTACCCGTTTGCTAGTTATTTACCTATATGTCGGCAGTCCTGGGGTACATACATAGGCTAATAAAACATACCAATGAATTAATGATTTTTCTTGAATGACATTAGTTCAAATGAAAACTTGAAAGTATCACAGCATGAAAGTTAACAGTCTGCTTTTATATTGCTGTGTTGCAAGTTTGTGCTGTCAAGGGGCGTGACTTTGTGAACCATTTCATGCCAGTTATTAGCCAGCATGCCTGCCAGCCCTCTTACCTCAACACAGCATAACAAAACATTTTTTAAATATCTCCAGGCTGATGCACAAAGCTTTGGGCATGCTGTGCTGTCTGTCGATTAAACCCCATGTATACAGGCATCCCCTTTGAAGTGGTATTGAGCTTTTTAAGTGTAGTGTAGTAGGCCTAGGCTACTAGGCCTACCTTAGAGGTGATTTGGAAGGTCATAATCCAACCAGCACTGATTAGAGTTGTTTGGTAGCTTTATCTGACTGACTGTATCTGCAAATGTTTCCCAAACTCTGCCAGGTGCTTCGGTGATTGGTTTAAAAAAATGTTGGACCCAATAGGCAAGCAATTATATTGTTCCATGACCTGCATGACTAAAATGTTGGCAATTGAAAGTGACATAGCCTAATTACGATGGCAGAGTCAGAAGCTGCTGGCTGCACCAAAGGCATAGCCCCACGGCTAAAGCAGCCTGTTGTCTTCAGTCTGTCACGCCTCAGTTGAAAGATACAGCTGTTGGAAAGCCTTCAGAGCGGTGGTGGGCTACACAATTGGCCTCGCATGCTTCTGCGATTAAATGACAAAGACATTTTACATTAGGCAGTTGTGCCATGCAGCTTCTGTGGTGGGGCGTGACGTCACTGATTTCATCCTATGGGTGACGTTGGCGTCTGTTCTTGGACTCGTCATCATCCACCGCGCCAGTAGGATGGGGAAAAGGTTGAGGAGTTCATTGTGAAGAAACTGAACTTATGCGTGAAATCTTCCAAGTTCACCGTGCTATCTGTTGGTAAGTAGAATATGTTGGCTTTTGAAACCTTAGAACTGTGTGTGTGCTGTTTGTCGAAGAGTCTTTATATGTTTAAAATCATTCCTGCACGTTTTGTGTCAACATAGCTGATGCAACGTGTGAGCGTTGTTGAAGGCGCACATTGATGGTGCATAAGATGTGCTGCTAGCTGACTTTAGGGATTTTTGTGTCTTTGCCAACATTACTGTTACCTGAGAACGCTATAAAATGATGAGGTAATTAACCAGGGGGAGGCTTGGTGTTGTCAGTAGTAACCTTACCAAAGCTATTCAACATCCGCCGGCTTACCGCTTTTTACAACGTGGTCATTTAAAAAGATGCTGGGGACGTCAAGGCGTCTGCTTATGGAATGTATTTTGGTATGTAGTTACTCTATCTTGCTAACATTCTTAGCCAGCTAACATTGAACTGGCAGTTATGTGGCCAGCTTGTTCTAACGATAACACTAATTATGCCATTAATTTAAAAATACTATTACCACTCGTACTCATACTTCGGTGTTATATAAAATACGAGGGTTTAAAACTTCACATGACTTAATGTTGTAACTGCGTTAGACAGGGCTCACAACGCAGCTAGCTAGAAGCAGAGAAGGATGTGACTTAGCATGAAGCGTAAAGTCAGAACGCGTGGCCTCCAAGAGAGAGGACCAGTCATGTCATATCATAGCGGCATGTACCCCCCTTTGACTCCGCTTTCGCGCCACCTTGTAAAAAATGTCACCAGACGAGACCACTCGCAAACGGACAGATGAGCGCAGCATTGGCGGTCTGTGACTGGGGTGGCTGAAGGGGAGGCTTTTCAGTGGGTGTCCTCAGCAACTTGGGTTCTGCTGAAAAACAAGCAGCTGTAGCCTATTTCAGTAGTACTACTGTACAATGATGATGATGCTGTGGCTTTGCTTCCTCTCACTCCCTGTTCCGCATTATAACGTGGCTCAAAGGGGCACGTGTGTGGTTCATTATTCGAGATTCTGAGAAGTAGTTGCCTATCTCTGGGAAAATTCCTTGAAGCAGCCTGTCTGCAAAGTGCCAACTGATCACAGATTAGTCGATCCTCATTAAAGTTTACATGGTAGTACAAGTAATCCAATTTTTGTATAAAACCTTTCTTGTATCAGGTAAAAGTGCCCCCACCCCTCAACACCACACACGCACGCACACAGACTGGCGGCGACCATGTATCTGTCAGTCCTCTGCTGTTTCCTCGGTAAGCAATGCCAGGTGGCCCTGCACAGACATCACAAATCAGTTTGCCAATCTTAATCTCCAGCAACGGCCCTTCCAGTCTAGTTCGGTTAGTGAATTTGAGAAATGTAATTGATAAATGAGAGGATTGTCATTAGTATACACAACAGAACCAACTGCTGTAGACCACAAGAAGCATTTCCTTCTGTGCATCGTTGTTACAAGATTATAGTCAAGCCAGTTGCCGAAGTCGGATGACAAGGTTGTGAAATATGTCACAATATTTCCCCAAAGATGATATGGTAAATAAGTGATTATTGTCATTGTGACACAGCACACAACCCAACCATAAAGACATAAAGTCATGTCTGACCCCACAATGATCTCTCTCTCTCTCTCTCTCTCTCTCTCTCTCTCTCTCTCTCTCTCTCTCTCTCTCTCTCTCTCTCTCTCTCTCTCTCTCTCTCTCTCTCTCTCTCTCTCTCTCTCTCTCTCTCTCTCTCTCTCTCTCTCTCTCTCTCTCTCTCTCTCTCTCTCTCTCTCTCTCTCTCTCTCTCTCTCTCTCTCTGCGAGAATGACCGAATCATGTATGAATGTGGCCTGGCTCTGTCCTCTAATTTCAAAGGCAGTCTAGTTTTGAATCTCTGTAGAACTGGTCATGTAGTCATGGGGTTAACATGATGCCTATGGTGCGAGCAAAGACCATGGCTCCATCTCATTATCTCACCTCCCGTCCTTGCCTTGTGCTTGTCATATCGTGCTTTACTGACCTCCCACCTCCTCGGGGAAAGCCATTACGTTTCCCAGCTGTCAGCCTAGGCACAACAACTTTTGGGGGAGGACTTTCAACATTTCGCTTGCAAATGACAAGATGACCTATGAATTGTGCTTATTGCGAGATATTGACAGAAATTCTGTCGTGAACGACGTCTTGCCTCGCATCATGAGGCCACAACCAAAAGGAGAGTTTAGATAAATAAATCAAGCCCCATGACTTATATTTCATGTTTATAGTCTGGCTTGCCAGGCTTCAGCTCTCCTCTTGTCTCTGTACTTCCCTTTGTCGTCGTGTGAAAGCCTGTTTCTGTGAATGGAAAATTGGCTGTTGGGCAGGAAAATGTGCTATCAAACTTTGTGTGTGTGGACACTGCAGGGTGCGTGGGGGGTACTTGACCAAGCAACAAATGCCAAAAGATACTGTTGTAAGATAACCTGCCAAGAGTCCAGAGGTCCAGCCGTGCACCAGTACTTCCACGAGAGGGGTAACTGCTTAGCCCCAACACACACACGCACACACACACACACCGTTCTAATCTCTTTACAGGGATCCATCGTCTCTCATGGTCAACCAACCATGACTCTCCTGGTGTTCAAACCCTCTGGGCTATTCTGCAGAGCCACACAGAGACCTATTGTGTGTAGTTTCCAAAACGGAAATGCATCCATATATCCTCCCCATATGTCTTTTTTCAGGCCTTAAGACCTATGATAATCTACCTTTCCTCACAACATTTCACAGATGAGTATTTAGGACTTTTGTTACAAAAAAAGCTTGATATGCATCGATAGTGTACTAGACTTAAGACCAGTGTACGGGGATCATTTCTAATATTTACATTTTGTGTAGCCATTAACTCTTAGGCTGAGTTGAGTCTCAGATATTAAAAATATACAAATTTAGCATGGTTTATTTGTGGAAAGGAGTATCAAATGGTATTATCATAAAGCTTGTTGTATCCAGAATGCAAGTAGTAAGTCCCTCAAATAAAGTAGTACTGTTCTTGACGGCAGATCCGGAAGCATTTCTGCAGACGTCTCTTAATGCATGACAAATTGCTCTGATCCAACAGATGTCATGGTTATTAAACACACATACACACACACACACACACGTTCACACACAACAGCATGTACATGTACAACAATAATTACTGTTTAAGGAGATTAGGATCTGAGCTTTTTTACTAGGTGTGTGCGTGTAAGCACTTCTTGGGCATATTGCCAAGGGACCCATGGACATTCAATGTGCAGTTTTAGGTGCTCAGGTGCAGAACCTGATTTGAGATGAAAGGAAGCATGGAGGTGGATGGGGGGCATGCCAAGAAGGAAAATAATAGAAACAGGAGAACGACCAAAAAAACAGGGAGCAGGGGTATAGGGAAAGAAAGACATGAGTAGGAGGAGGTTAATTGTGCCTTTGGATGAATAAGCAATTTGCCCTCTGCACCACCTGTGATGTGAGGGAGCGAGAGAGACAGGCAGGCATAGAGATGATGGTTATCGTAAATAAAATGGTAAAACCATCGTTTTCTTTGAGATGGGGAAAATGATGAGGGAGTGGCACTCATGGAGAAAGGATGGGGGTGAAGTGGAGAGAGTGAAGATGTGAACGGGGTAAAGGGGTGCGATGACGAGATGGAAATGTGGGGGAGGAGGATTGGCATTCATTTGCTTTGAGCACCACATGTGGGAGGAGAACGATGGAGGGGAATGGAGAGAACAAAAGAGAGGGAGAGAGAAAGAAGGAAAGAAAAAAGGTTGGGGGGCAAGAGGCACCTGTGACAATCTGGTAGAGCAAGAAAGGAGAAAATTGGATCAAGAGCGAAATGTAGGGATGCACCGATACCGGTATCGGACAGTCCGATACCGGTATCGGTGCATCTGAGTCACTCAATACTTGCCCATTATACTCAATACTCATACTCGTCATCGTCATCCAGACGACTCCTGCTGATACCAGGCACTGATACTGCAATTACATGAAACAACGCAACATCTCATCACCTTCTCATCACATCTTATCGCCTTCCATTGAAAACAGTATGGGGAAATAGCGCTGCCTCATACATTTACTAGCATTTAAGTGTTAGCATGGAAATGGACAATAAGGTGGGAAAAACAAGCTGTGCATTTATCTTCATTCTATGTTAGGGTTAAAGTATCGGTACTCTGTAGTACAGACATTAATGTACTTGTATCGGTTTAAAAAAAAATTGATCGTACATCCGTAGCGAGAAGAAGTTTGGGGGGTGGGAGGTACTCGACGGGAGAGAGAATAGAAAGAAAGGGAATGTGAGCGAGTCTGGTGGTATTTTTAGTTAATTGGCATTAATGTGGGGCCCCCGTCTGCACCCCACTGTTACGAGCTCCGTGCCCTCTGCTCTGTCCTGACCTGTCATGTCTGTCTGTGTTTGATCCTGTCTGCTCCACTACCTGCTCCTGCTCAACACCCCACAGTGCCAGACCAGACTGCACTTTCACCTACTTGTGTGTGTGTGTGTGCGTGTGTGTGCTGTAGACTGTATATGTACTGTACACAAAGACCCAGAACTTCTAGACAGCTGTTTTGGCATGCATACAATTTTGTTGGCTTGAAAGCCAGTGGTGTACAGTGTTCTGTATAAGAGTACCAGCAATAAAGACAATTTTCTTACAAGGTGATTATTATCTTTGTTGCACCACCTAATTGTGTGAGATTTAAATTGGCATGCATGTGTGTGTGTGCGCGCGTCTGCAGATGTTATGCTCAATGTGTGTGTGTGTGTGTGTGTTTTCTAATTTGTGTCCTTTTCCTTCTTCTTGTTATCCACAGATCAGACGTGTGTACGTAACGCTGGTGCCATGGTAACCATGGTAATGAACTTGAGCTGACACATCCATCCAGTTGGGCCTGATTTAACGTCTCTCTCTCTCCGCCCGCCTCTCTCCATCACTCCATCTTGCCCTCCTCTCGCTCTGGCCCCTCCCCGTTTCCCATAGTACCCCCTTTTAGTCCACCGGCTTCTCTGCTGTTAACCTTACCCCCTCTCACACACACACACACACACGCACTCGTAACTTCTCTTGTACTGCTACAGGCACACATTTACACACACACACACTCCTCCTCTGCATTTATAGTCTCTCTCTCACACACACACACTCAGGAGCAGAGAACTATTGTGTGCCACATGTTGGTGGACCGAGTAACACGGCTAAGACTTTACGCTCGAACTCTTGTGCCTTGTGGAGGACCCCCAGCACAATCTTCTGTCTTGACCCCCTGACCTCCAAGCAGACGCCAGGACTGCCAGACTACAGCGCTCCTCCTCCCCCTCCTCCTCCTCCTCCACAGCGGACCAAGGACCCAACCTGACGTGCCCTGTCCGGAGCCTGTTCGCGCTCTCGTCCAATCCAGTGTGCAAGGCAAGCCTGTGTGAACTGCACCCGTTGCCCTCTACTCAGACTCAACAGTGTGTGTGTGTGTGATTGATCGGACCAGTGTTGCCTCATCCAGGGTTTGTGTGTGTGGTACACTTGGCACTCCGCTCTCTGCGTGTGTGAGTGAGAGACCAGTGTCACCCCATCCAGCACGTCTGTGTAGTAGCACACTTGCCCTCTCCTCAGTGTGTGTGACAAGTGACGATGGGCTCGAGCGCTGGTGACGCTGTGGCGGCAGGGGACTCTGCGGGCAGCGGTATTCGGCTGAAGCAGGAGATCTCGCTGCTGCACGGCGTGTGCCTGATCGTGGGCAACATGATCGGCTCGGGCATCTTCGTGTCGCCGGTGGGCGTGCTGATGTTCAGCGGCTCCTACGGCCTCTCGCTGGTCGTCTGGGCCATCGGCGGGGTCTTCTCCGTGTTCGGGGCTCTCTGCTACGCCGAGCTGGGAACCACCATCCGCAAGGTACAGTTGGAGATCAAATATTTGTGTGTGTGAACTTTGCAGTTGTGATTTTGTGCTGTGTGTGAATACATTTTGATTTGTAGAGGTGTGTATGTCTGTGTCTGTCTGTGCTGTGCATGCGTGCATGGGTGAAGTTTTTGAAATGTTTTCAACAATGTTGCCATTAGGGAATTTATGGAGTAAATAAGGGAACTTCAGGCTATTTCAGTGTTGTTTTTGTAAGTGTTTTCAGGCTTTGTTGGATGGTGGCCAGAGTAGGTATTGCAACTATGCTCCTCGTTGAAACTTTGCTGCCTATTCCCAAATTTGATCTTTTCAGGAATATTTACTAAGTAACAAACTAATATTTACTAGTATGACCAAAATGCAGTATGTATTTGAGGCTAAAAAGGCCTATTACTGGAAATTCTAATTGGCTGACATGGAGAAGATTCATCTTTTCATGTATGAATAGCATTATTTTCCCAGTCATGATGAATACTTTGAATTTTTTGGTGGTCTTTGCCTTTATGAAATAGGTAACATTTGTGAACGAGCAGCATGAATTCTGCAAATAAAATGCTAAAACTGAAATGGCCTTAAAGAGGCAGTATGTATGTTATAGAGTGGGTAATTTGGTCATTTTTGTGAGAAGACATTTTTTTGTCGGAAGTTCAAGATTTCGAACCTCATCTTCCTCATTTCTATTTGTTTTGCTTTTCAAATAAACAGCTTGTTTTTTGAATGCGTCTTTCCAAAAGCGGAACAGACAACCAAAACCTTGCTGTAATGAGTTTATTCTTGATCCTGACTTCTTAAATTGATTCATGCATGTATCCATCAATCATTGAACTTTTAATTTGTAGTCTGGCGCCAGCTATGCCTACATCCTGGAGGCGTTTGGTGGCTTCCTGGCGTTCATCCGTCTGTGGACGTCTCTGATGATTGTGGAGCCGGCGTGCCAGGCGGTCATATCGCTCACCTTCTCCCTCTACCTGGTGCAGCCCTTCTACGCCACCTGCCCCGCGCCCTATGCAGCCGTCAGACTCATCGCCGCTATGATCATAGGTAAGACTGCATTCTTGCTTTACCTGCCACAGTCCTTCTGCCCTGCCTGCGCCCTGCATGGCTGTGACGCTCATTTCTGCTATGAGCATAGAATGACAAAAGACCAACAAAGGTCGGCGTCTGCGCCTTGAACTTAATACTCGTGTATTGCTTGGTGCGAGCACTCCCAAAAAGTAGTAATCACTCAAGATAATGGAAAAAAGGAGGCGCACACAAGACTTGTGAAAAAGTGTATTGAAGCCGAAAATATACAACAGAAGTCTAAGGTTAACTGGAGAGACAGACGTTTCGGAGCTAGTCCATTCTCAATGTCTCCAATTAACTGAGCATAGGTAAGGGATGTGTGTGCAGTCCTTCTACCCCACCTGCCCTGTGCCGAGAGCGGGAGAGAGAGAGACATGTTTGTGCTTTGAGCCTTCTCTCTGTGAGGTCTAAATCATGGGTAAGGTAGACGGTGGGAGTGTGCTTGTGTGAACTTTCTCAGTGACTCAAAATAAATGAGTCAAAGACTCGACTATCGATTAATTTTATTCTTTGCATTTGGTGTCATGGTAATCTTGGTGTGTGTGTGTGCGTGTGTGTCTTTTTTTGCATGTTAATAATGATCACTGTTGAATATTAGTCACTGTTGAAGATGGGGGTACAATTCTCGTGTCTATTCATACTTAAGTGCAGTGTTAAATAAAGTGGTTAAAGGACAGAGATGGGTGGGGTCACCTGGTGAGATGTTGTAAACTGTACAGGAAGTGTGTGTTGGGAATAGTGTTGTCTGTGGGTAAACATGTGACTTTTCTTGTGAGATGCATTCATGCAGTGATTGTCACTTTTTGCTGGGCAAGTTGGCCTATCCCTGGTCAAGTTGTAAGATCGTCAAAACAGGCAGCAGAATGGGTCACCAAATGTGATCTCTGTTTCACCTACACAAGGTTCTCTTTTTGATGAGACGTTTTTTGTTGTTGTTGTTCATACTAGGCTATGTGCGTGAACTTCATACTTCGTTTTTTGGCGAATAACGCAGCCAATGCATCACGGCGGGGTCAATTTGTAAATATTATTTTCTGATGTTTCCCCGCTATAAACAACCTCAAAAACGCTACACACTTCATCACAAAGGTCTCGTCAATCAAACCGAGGCACAGAGAAGATAATCGGACCACACAGTCTTTCACTGGCCAGTGTTTTCAGAGGTGTCTCACTGTTGCAACTCTCTAGTCTGACCCGGATGCAGGCTACTCCATCAGGTGGCTAGGTAGGCTAAACATGGTCCGCGGTTCTCATACCGCCTGCGGCCGTAAAATGAAAAGCTGGAACCCCGACCGTTTTCACCGACTGCCACTGTCTAAACCAGCCATATTACGGGAATGGCTAATAGCATCAGAAGTGGACGAAACTGACATAAAAACCCGGAGGGATCACGACTACCGTGTGTGCAGGCAGCTGATTTGAAGAGTTGTATGGAGAGTACAGGTAGGCAGACTACTCTTACAAAGTAATTGCAACACGGTATGATATAACATGGATTCAACTTTGTAATATCACACCACTGGTGATGTACTTACATCTGTAAGAGCACTTCTAGTACGACTTTATAAAATTCCTCCGTAGCCCTCCTCCGTTGTGTAATGGTCCGCCATCTGACCTCGCGTGCCCTCGTCAATTAGACAGAGTCTACTTCACTGAAACTACTTTAGGTTCTAGCATGCTTGACATCAACCACCTCAAATGCCTCAGGTCGCTCACAATTTCACTTGCCATCCCGCGCTAGTTTGTTTTGACAGTTTATTTATATCCTGTAGTGGGCTACATTTACTGCACCTGTATGCTGTATGCTAAGTGCTTGCTGGCCAAGACGCGCTGTGTTGCGACCAGTTTCACAGATTCACAGACAGTCAAGATTCATGAGCCAGACAAATGTATACATGTTTCTCTCTATTCAAACACACCTCCAAAGCCATGAGCCTTTTTGACACAGCATTCCTCTTTAGACGGTTTCGTTCAGGTGTTCCATCTCCCTAACTCTTCTTGTAGCCTAGTCATCATCACATGCTGCCTGCACACACGGTAGTCGCGAACCCTCAGTGTTTTTGTGTCAGTTTCGTCCACTTCTAATGCTATTAGCCATTCCCGTAATTTGGCTGGTTTAGACAGTAGCAGTCGGTGAAAACTGTCGGGGTTCCAGCTTTTCATTTTACGGCCACAGCCGGTATAAGAACCGCGATCAATGTTTAGCCTACCTAGCCACCTGATGGAGTAGCCTGCATCCGGGTCAGTCTAGAGAGTTGCAACAGTGGGACACCTCTGAAAACACTGGCCAGTGAAAGACTGTGTGGTCCGATGATCTTCTCTGTGCCTCGGTTTGATTGACGAGACCTTTGTGATGAAGTGTGTAGCGTTTTTGAGGTTGTTCATAGTGGGGAAATATCAGAAAATAATATTTACAAATTGGCCCCGGAATGATGCATTGGCTGCGTTATTCATCAAACTCCATAACGGCGCTGCATTTATCGGAATGGCTCATCATTAGACACATTTTGCGGCATGGGAAATCGATGGTGAAACTTTCATTTTACGCCGGAGCTATCCTTTAAGGCTGCTTATGAGTTTTGCCATAGAAGCTAATTTAGCCTAGCTTACAAAATGCAATGGGCAGACGAGATACATTGCTGTTTGAAATGATTTGGGAGCGAAATACATCGTCATATGACACAAACTACCTGACAAAATACCTTCTACGTTAGATTTGGCCTTAAATTCAAAGAAAATATTCACACAATGTCAGGTAAATCCGTTTGTTTTCTCATCTGTCTGTTTCGTTTCTGTCCCACTGTGTTTACTCGCTAGTCTAGCGCTGTGCAAGTGCAACATGCCGGACCTAGTGATCAGTGTTGCCAGGTGTAGAACGATAAAATAAGCAGTTTTGGGCTGTCTTGGAAAAAAAGCCAAAAACAGCTGCTTGTAATAATTGATTTACCCTTTTTCCTAGAAAGGGAACTTAGTGTTGGGTAGGGAAATATAAACTATAAATTATAAAAAATATAATTGAAATGAAAAAGTGATAAAATAGAAATGATTGTGATTTTATCATTTAATTTCAGTCTGAAAGATTAAGATTTGGGGGGAAATGGCTGCTTATCAAAAAAACGTGCAGAAAACCGTGATATCAATTTTCATCAAGAAAACCGTGATGCACATTTTTTTCCAAAACCACCCAGCCCTAGTCACCAATCAGATTTTTTTTTGTTTTGTTCCCTCCGACTATTTGAATCTAAGAGGTGGGCTTTTGTAATGGCTTGCGGAAAGCAGTCATTTGGTTGGTCGTGGTGTTGGCCAAGGCATCAGTTTGGTCCCTCCCACAGTCCTCATTGATCTGAAATGTGCGATTCTGGACTAAACATTGTCATGTTTTGTTCTGGCTGGCCCGGCTACAAGAACACAAAGTAATTCAGGTCAGCCACCTGCTAATGTTGTACTACAGGTATTTCAGGACGTGCGGATCGCAAAGCGACATGCCATTTCAGGAAATCTGCTAATTACCCACCTCCACTTGGGTTAAATAATTGAGGTTTGCTTTTCTCCTCTTCTTCCAGTCTGGTAATATTACTCCCAGTCTCCTAGTTCCCTCTAGCTGGACCCATTTGTTTCAATGGTACAGCATATGCTAGCTTAGAGCTACAGGTTGCATCTGAGAGTCTGAGAACGTAGCCGAAAACAGAAGGAAGGTGAAACTCCATTATTAAACTCAACAGGGGATGGGATCTCTCTCTTTCTCTTTCTATGCGTGTCTCTCTCTCTGTCTCTCTGTCTCTCTCTCTCTCTCTCTCTCTCTCTCTCTCTCTCTCTCTCTCTCTCTCTCTCTGTCTCTCTCTCTCTCTCTCTCTCTCTCTCTCTCTCTCTCTCTCTCTCTCTCTCTCTCTGTTCTTATCTCTCCTGCTGCCCTGCTTTCGTCTTCTCATATTTCACTCTTCTGTTTCAGTCTATCTGGCTCTCTAAGGAAGTAGTCCTTACCTTACCGGCTAAAGGCCTGCCATGTTTGTTTGGGAAAGTGTGTGTGTGTGTGTGCATGCATGCATGCGCAAGCTGTCACCTGGTGTTGAAGTGTACATGCTTTTTTTTAGAAAGTGCACTCAACTCCCAACTGTTTCTTACAAGGTCTTCGGGTGCAAGCAAACCGCAAAGTTCATGTTTAGTAAAAAAGCCACACTCCCGGGTGTAATTCTTGCCGTTTTTAATCTACTGGGTTAGCATGACAGACGTTTTGGCCTAAGCCTTCTTGGCCTAAGCCTTCTTCAGCGTCTTTAAGTGTACGTGTTGAAGTGTACCTGTGCATACTTTTCAGTTGACATGCCCATGTTTACTCTCACCACAGCGCCATTACCCGCAGCCAGCTAGCACCTGCACACACACTTTGGTACGACTTGGACTTGGACTTGACTTGGTCAAATGTCTCTTAACTTGTGACTTGACTCAGACTTGATTGGAAGGACTTCAGACTTACTTGTGACTTGCAAATTAGTGACTTGGTCCCCTCTCTGGTGTGTATACACGCCTTATGAGATTGTGTGTGTGTGTGTGTGCGCGCAAGCAAGCTGACATCCTGATGTTGAAGTGTGCCAGTGCATACTCCTCAGTCAACCGTGACATGCCCATGTTTACTCTCACCACAGCGCCATTGACCTGCAGCCAGATCATGCGCACACACACACACACACACACACATACAACTCAAGGTATCGCTCCTGCACACAGCCTGCTTGGAACGAACACACACACACACACACACACACACACACACACACACACCAGATTTCACGCATACAATCCTCTGGGAAAGTCCAACCCCGTTTGTCTTTTCCCAGGTCATTTGGTCACACACACACACACACACACACACACACACACACACACACACACACACCTTTTTCATACAACCCTGGTGCTCTGAGGGGTCCCACCCTCTGTGTCCACCGCTTTGTCTTCCCGGGGCCTTGTTGAAGACAAGCATACACACCCAGGTCCTCCACAGGCTTTCTATTTGATCTGGCCACTGCTCTGCACTCTCCTGCTGATATTGGTGACCAGTGATGGCTGGTGCTGCTCTCTCGGCATGTCCAACACGGGGTAATCGTGTCTGCGTTGGTTCCATAGACTCTCTTTGGTCTGTTGGTCCACTGCAGTAGGTCTGTGTGTGTCAGTGTTGTCTGTGTAGTCAGTGCTCCTCCCGGTCTGTCTGCCTGCATGATTAGAGCAAGGAAAAAGGTTTGCATACTATTGTGTATTCTAAAGACTGGATGGAATTCAGAAAAAGAAAATCGTTATTTTTATCTCTTGATCTTCTTTATGGCAAGTAATCGTATCTTCTTGGAAAGTAATCGAATGCACTTTTTTGATTTGGCACCTGCTTAAGTCCCTAGTTGTATAAAGTGGAAGTAGAAGGACTGTTACAAAGTAATTACAACACTATGGCATGCTATTACATGGTTTCAACTGGGAACTATCATTCTACTAGTACTGTACGGTAATTACATCTGAAAGACTACTTCTACTTTCTACAATCCTCAGACACTGCGGGGGGCCATGCCCGATACTATCCCTGCCCGACTTCATCTCCCATGACCCCCCCCCTCGGTGGCTTGGCCAGACCGCATGACTGCACCCAGCAGGGCTGGCCGACATGAACCTTGCATTCCTGGCCATAAATGAGAGCAATGTAATTAAAGTGAATTAAATCAGGTGTGTGTGTTTGTGTCTCTGTCTGTCTCTCAGTGTGTGTGTGTGTGTGTGTGTGTGTGTGTGTGTGTGTGTGTCTGTGTCTGTGTCTGTGTCTGTGTCTGTGTGTGTGTGTGTGTGTGTGTGTGTGTTGTGTGTGTGTGTGTGTGTGTGTGTGTGTGTGTGTGTGTGTGTGTGTGTGTGTGTGTGTGTGTGTGTCTCTGTCTGTGTCTCTGTCTGTGTCTCTCAATGACTGTGTGTGTGTGTCTCTGTCTGTGTCTCTGTCTGTGTCTCTCAATGACTGTGTGTGTCTCTCAATGAGATGTGTGTGTGTGTGTGTGTGTGTGTGTATCTGTCTGTGTCTCTCAGTGACTGTGTGTGTGTGTGTGTCTCAATAAGTGTGGCTGTGCTTAGGGAAGAGACTCTTTGTATTAAACTGATTTAAATCAGCCGCTCCCGTGTGTGTGTGCTGAGAGGGAGAGAATAGGCCAGGACCGCAAAGGATGTGTCCATAGTAACTCCACCACAGCAGAAAATGCATTCCTTTGGCGAAATAGATGTCTTCTGTTGGTTAGACATTCCGACTGTGGAGAAATTATATAGATAGTTATGATACAAGATTGCTGAATATGCGTAGATGATTCATCAGTTGAGTGTCAATGCGTCTTGACATTCTTTGTGATGCATTTTGAGTTGTAGCAACCTGAATAACGCCTCATTCACACTGCAAGCATAGGGCGTCGACAAACGTGTCCGAATGTATCCATTCACAGTTATGAAAGGTTAGAAAACAGGAAAACATATTATTCCTTTCACACCAAAGCGCAGTGTCCGCACGCCGCATGGACGGGCCAGGGAACGTGCGCACGAACAAGTCTGCTTTGCCATTTGGAAATAGAAATCCAGTCTTCTTTTCCTGTGTGGCCGTATGCGTGCTGTGAGTGGCCTCCAATTGGAATGTATGGGCTGGGAAGGCTGGGACTGGATGCTGATTCCTGTGGATGGAACGCACATGCAGACTGTCTTGTGAAAAGGCCAGCTGAACACCCAGTGAGCCTCACACACTCCCGCTGTCCCTGCCCCCGCCCCCACCCCCGCCCATGCAAACCTTGTATGTAAAAGAGCCGCTTGGGTATGAGCTGATGTGAGACGGGTATCGTTGGTACTGGACAGGTTTTAGTGCTTTTCATTTTGATTTTGGTCTGACATTCTTGCAGTAGGAGCCATTGATTTGGTACCAGGTCTCGACTGCACCATGCAAGATCTGGGCAATCTCCATGAATGATCCAGATGTTAACACCTTTTGATGTCCCTATGGGAGTCTGTAAGAATGGTGTTCACAGGTGGAAGATGGACACAGAGGCAGAGATTTGTCAATCGTGTTCAGAGTTTACTGAGGATACTCAGGTCATTTCAACGATACAGCTTAAGCAGTCATATCATCGGAGAAAGGCGCATTTCTGTGCCTGTGTCTGTAAGGTAACTTAGATGTATTGAACTTGTCTCAGTTTTGATTGGTTGTCCTGATCAGGTGATCCTGACAGAAGCTACAGAGTACTTTCAGAGACTTTCATGATACTTTTGTAACGTACCTTAACAATGGCATAGTGTGTCTGAATGCACTCTGCAGCCTCTGTGTTCTGTTTGTATCAAAAGGGGAATGTGCTTAGGTCTCCTGATAAGGGCACACAAGCTCTTGGTCAAGGTCATGCTAGTGGTCATACTTATATATTCTATATTCCTACAAGTCGCATGGTATATGCATGAAAAAGGAGAAAATAAATGGCACCTACTGCTGTGTGAAAGATGGCATTGCTCCAATATTTGTGTAAAATGCAGACAATTGTATAAATGGCAGACACTGGCATTATTTTGGTTTCAAACCAAAGAGCAGTGTTGAGCAGGTGGACTCTATTGATTTTTCCTAGATGGTTAGTTATTATTTAACCACGCTCCATCTCTTTTGAGTGTGTGTGTATGTACATCATGTCCCATAAAGTTCATGCACCTCAGTGGACAACATCGTTGTCTGTTTCTCTCTAAAATGGGTTGCACTTGGACAAAGCTATTTCGATATTGGACATCCCGTACACGAGGGCACACACAAAAGGAGAGGATGGGAGGTTAGGTGTTGAAGTGGGCCCTGTGTGTGTGTGTGTGTCAAAGTGCATGTTGGCTGATAAGCAGGAGCCTCAGGCTTCTGCAGAGGTTAAATGGAGGTCACAGGTAAAGTGTGTTGGGGGGGGGGGGGGGGGTTGTTTGTGTGTGTGCGTGTGTGTTTGCATGCTGGGAGTCTGGAGCTTTGTAGCAGGTGTTTCCTTCGCAACACAACAACCCGCTGGGAGTTCCCGCCCTCTGTGTCTGCCTCTATTCACCTCCTGGGGCGGTGCAACACACGCACACACACACACACGGGCGCACACATGCACATTACACTATTCATCTCAAACGTTCTCGGCCACACACACACACAGTCTTCCTACACTGACACATACACAAACACTACACTAGGGCTGCACAATTAATCGAAAATAATCAAAAATCGTGACATCAAAGTCGTGATTTCAATCGTGATTTAATCGTGGCAATAGTGACCTATCTTTGACAGTGTCCTTGAAGCCAGAACATACTGACAGGCTGGTGTTTCTGGCCAGAAATCTGTCCACCGAAGTTTCATGCTATTGCCTTTACATTAATTCATTTTATTTTGCTCATCCCGTAGAGAATTCATTCTTGGTTATATTTCATCTTGCTATAATTTTCAAAAAAATCTGCAAAAAATCAATAATCGTGATTATTAATCGTGATAATGATTTTGACCAAAATAATAGCAATAATGATTTTTTTTTTCCATAATCGTGCAGCCCTACACTACACTATTCATCTCAAATGCTCCTGGACACACACGTGTACACGAACACCGAGTCAGAGACCTATAAATGCATATTTGTCGTGTTTCTGTTATTGTGCTCATCCTTGGCAGTCCTAGCATGCCATGTTCTCTAGTCTAGATTCCTGGATTGGATTCTCAGACGGACAGAAGGGAAATCACTAGACCACTCTGTCTGGAGTACTTCTTCTGTGTCACACGCACACACACACACGCACACACACACACACACACACACACACACACACACACACACACACACACACACACACACACACACACACACACACAGCTGTTTTCTTCCTTGGAGGAATCAAGTGTTCTTCTTGGTGGCTTGATTATTAGTCTGCAGTGCAGGCTGGTTGAAGAGTGTGTTGGTCTGTACGTGCCTGGTGTGTGATGTAGTTTGCGAGTGCCAAGAGAGTGTAGGCTACCAGTATGTGGCTGCAGACCCCAATTAATCATTCGTGTGTGTGTTCCTGGTCCTGCTTGAGTGATGGACCCTCTCTGAGCCATTGTTCAGTCATGATCATCTCTCTCGCTCTCGCTCTCGCGCACACTCACTCTCTCTCGCGCACACTCTCGCTCTCGCGCACGCTCTCGCGCACGCTCTCGCTCTCGCGCACACACTCTCTCTCGCTCTCGCTCACACTCTCTCTCTCTCTCGCGCGCACTCTCTCTCGCTCTCGCGCGCACTCTCTCTCTCTCTCTCGCTCTCGCGCGCACTCTCTCTCTCTCTCGCTCTCGCGCACACTCTCTCTCGCTCTCGCGCACACTCACTCTCTTTTTCTGGCTTTCTCTCTCTCACACACACACACTGCTCTGTTCCTCTGAGGTTAACAAATCCTTTCATTTCACTCCTCATCAGCTCTCTGATGCGGCTCCCCTCATTTTCTCTCTTCCTGCTCTGCTTTTCCTCCTCCCTCCTTCCCTCCTTGTCCTGCTGCAATCACTCTCTTTCTCTTCCCTACCTACCTACCTACCCTCCTTCAGTGCTAATAGGAACGAGAGTAGCCTCCTCCCTGATCTAATTTGTTTACACTGCCCCCTTATGGTCAAGATGGGGCATCTGTGTTTCTGTATAATGCATTGGCATCATGATTGATGTTGCAAATGGGAGGGGGAGTTTTGAACACGGGCCCCCAGGGTACCCATGCGTGCCCTGACCACTAACACCAAAAAAACGGGCTTGTTGGCATTCCGAGCACTCCCACCCACACAACCCCCTAGTGATGGTCACTCTATCACAATTAATACTTACACACATGAAACATGGTGCATACAGATTCACCTCCCGTCCTATTAGCGTCATGCTGCTGTGGTGTAATCCGGGCCACTTACAGCCTTTGCCAGGCCCGGGACGAAGTCATCTGATGTGCCCCACCCAATTTATGCAATGAGGACTGAATTTTGAGCCCCCCCTTCCTCCTGGGCCCGTGACAACTGACCCCTTTGTTGCCTGGGTGTCATGATCCATTCCGTGTCTGCATTCCGGACCTGGTTGATTATGATGGAGACAGTTTGATTTCTTAATCAGCAAATGAGCATCACAGCATTCAGAAATAAATGTCATATTTCAGAAATCCATGTAACAAATTTCTTGCACTAAATTGTTAATAATGCTCACAAATCACTCTTCATGTTACACGATTCACAAATGTCAGTCCTGTTACTACTAACAATAAAACATGATGAATGAAAATTTAAAAGATGTTAAAAAAGTTAGGATAATGTACCAACCTTGTCATACTCTCACAGACAAGTTCCTGCTAGTTCCTGTCAGGCTGCTAGGTGTTGCTAGGCACTAGCAACCAGAACTTGAAAACTGGTGATAACGCCACTTTTGCGACTGTGGAAAATGAGGTGGCACTGCAGGGTGCACTGTGGTGCCATTGTTAATTAAAGGCTCCTTGGAGAAATGGTGATGCAAGTAGTAGGAAATCCAGGTTTGATGTATGTATGTAAAATTCAGAGCCATGCTAACAGTCAGTTCTGATGCCATTGCATACCGGTATTTTATTTGACCTTTATTTAACCATGAAGGTCCCATTGAGGTAAAAACCTCTTCTTCCAGGGAGTCCTGGCCTGGCCTGGTATGTGTTTTTGTGTGTGAGGAGTGCATGCATGAATAATGAGTTGTTTTATGACTCGATCCTTCAAAAAGTGATTTAAAGGTTATTCTTTTTTTTTGTGGTCTTTTTCGACTTTATTGATGACAGGACGGTATGAGAGGAAGATAGGAAGCGAATGGGGAGAGAGACGGGGAGGGGTCGGCAAATGACCCGGGCGGGGAATCCAACCCAGGACAGCTGCATAGCAGACGAGTGCCCTACTGTTTAGGCCATGGCAGTGCCTGATGCTTCAAATAATACCTCAGTACCTAAGTTAGAAACACAGCTGTACATTTGCAAATTAATGTAGCCGTACTATATTTAAAACTGGCCCCTATGATTGTCTTGGGATGTGCCCGTCCATTTATGACACATGGCATTTAGTATACACAGAAATAAAATGCACACATACTACTTTGTGCCTTACCACCCAACATTGGGTATAGGCCACAAAGAAGTGCTCTAGGGTCTTCAAAGAAAATACAAACGAATGCCACTACAGTACTATTTTCGACTAACGGTAGCAGGTAGCAGGATGTTGGTCATAGTGAAGGCTGGGAGATGCTGATGGGGACCAGGGCCAATGCTGACCGGTTTATGGCTGACTGCTCACTGGGAAACACTGTGTGAGATAACAAGGCAGGATGGCTGGTGGTGTGTCCTGTATGTGAGGGCCATCTGGCCATTATCTTCTGGGCATTAGCCTGCTGGTATCTGGAAGGGAAGAGGGGGGACTCTTCCAGGCTAATCCCGTGCATTAGCAATCTAGACATGTAGAATCATGATGCCTTCAATACTAATGGAAATATACAGTATGTATGCATGTGGTACAATGTGTAGACTTCCTGCTGTAGAAAAAGCACTGTCTGAAACGTCTGTTGCTCCAGTTTTATATTCAGACCTCTGTTACTTTTCGGCTGCAATATACGGTTTTCCTCTCGAGCTTTCTGTTGACCTAATTTTTTTTAAAAAACTTTTATTGTTTTATTGTTTATTGTGTGAGCAGACACAATATGCAATACACAGCTGAAAGCAGAGATTCTAGGAGTCTCTCTGCTCAAAGTCTAGGCACAGGTGCCAACCTTTTTGGTTTCCAAGGTAATATATAGACGAGAATATACCCGGCCGTCACATACTATATCTCCACATCTATCTACCGGTACATAATAATTTGGGGAGATGTACCAGTGCTGCCATCTGTGGCCACTGTCCTTGAGTAATTAGCAGTTGTTTGTTTTTCATTATTGGCACCACATTGTCCATTTCCCTCCCCTGTGCCCTCCAGCTCTGCTGACACAGTTGTTTGTTTGTTTATTTGTTTTTGTTTGGTTATTCATAATTGCCGTTAAATTATAAATTATCCTGTCCCATCTCCACGGCCCTGCTGCCCTTTATTGTTTCATTTAGGAAAAGTTATTTGTACTAGGAAACGCTTTTTGTTAGTATGGTGTTTTTTTTATTATTGTAGTTTGTTTTTGATGATTGTGAACTTTAGAGTACCCCCTTTCCCTTTGTGTTAGCCTCAGCACTGCTGATGTTTGCCAGCTGCACTGTGCGAAGGTCAATTGCATGTCTGCTAAATGTGGCATGTAGTATAATGTCTCCCCCCTCTCTTTTCCTGAGTGCTGTTGACGTTTGTGAACTGTTATTTAATGTAATGTAATGTGTCCCCTCTCTGTCTCCTTAGCACTATTGACTGTTTGAACTGTATGACGGCTAATGCACCAAATAGTCTGCTAAATGTAATGTAATATAATGTTGTTTTCTCTCCCTGTTGTGTTCTTTCTCCGCAGCGCTGTTGACGTTTGTAAACTGCATGAAGGTGAAGTGGGGGGCCATCCTGCAGGTGGTTTCCACAGTAGCCAAGGTCCTCGCCCTCATAATCATCATCATCGTCGGCCTCGTCAAACTAGGACAGGGTGAGAAGGAGAACACACGCACACTTCTTACTGGTCACACACACACACACACACACACACACACACACACACACACGCACACACGCACACACACATTTTCATAACTGTCAAACTCAACTCAAAAGAGAGGTAAATGCAGCACTTATTCATATTCAAATAAGCACCTCACACACCCACATAAAGGTAAAACCTCTCCATACACCCACCTACACACCTTGTCCCACAAATGTCTGTATTGAGGTTTGTTGTACAGAAAGCACTGGCTACCCAGTAGGGCAATATAGCGTATATGTGCAAATGTTTTTGTATATCAGTCATGTATAGGTCAATGATGGGGTTTTTTGGGTGGCTCAGACGTCAGGTGGTCATTCATTGGTAATTAATGTAAATCCATGAATATGCTTATTAGCTAATCCACTAAAACCAACAACAACAGAACCATTTAATCCACACAGTAGTGGCATTAGCTGTGGTTCCACCACCCTAGCGTGTCCTACTACTGTACTTTAAAGACATTGACCCCCATGTCTGTCTTTTTTCCCCCGCAGGTAACACCCAGAACTTTGAGGAGTCGTTTAAGGACTCCAAGCTGGATATGGGCAACATGGCCTTGGCCCTCTACTCAGCCCTGTACTCCTACTCCGGATGGGACACGCTCAACTTCATCACCGAGGAGATCAAAAACCCTGAGAGGTGCGTGTGCGTCGGTGTGTTTGTTTGTGTGGTTGGGGTGGGTAGGTGTGTGTTTGTGTTTGGGAGACATTCAACTTTATCACAGAGAATGACAAAAGACCAACAAAGGTCTGCGTCTGCACTTAACACCAGTGTATTGCTTGGTGCGTGCACTCCCAAAAAGTAGTAATCACTCAACATAATGGAAAAAGGAGGCGCACAGAAGGCTTGTGTGAAAAAGTGTATTGAAGCCGAAATTAAACAGAAGTCTGAGGTTAACTGGAGAAACAGACGTTTCGGAGCTAGTCCATTCTCAATGTCTCCAGACTATCACAGAGGAAATCAAGAACCCAGTGGGTAGGGGTGTGTCTGTCTGGCTGTGTCTGTGCGTGTGTGGTTGGGGTTTGTGTGTGTGAGAGTGTGTGTTTACTTACACATACCCCAGAGGAGATCAAAAACCCAGGGAGGAGTGGGTCAAGCTAAATCCTGATTCGGTTTGACATGTGCTCTGGATTTCACATATGATGGTAGTGAATTTTAAAGATTCGGATTGGCGTCAGACCCAGAAGACATTGTTGGCAAGCAAGAAAAGTTATTTTAGATTTTGTGTGAGACTAGGTGATGGACTACAACATACAGCTCACGAATTTGACGTGATCCGAGGCTGCAGACACACAGCCAGCCCTACTGCTGCACCACAACTAAAGTGGCTTCACATTAGACATGCAACTTTTCTTGTGTAGTCCAAGTAATTATGTATTTTTGCACGCACACAACGTGACCTCGACAATCACCAGTGGTTATCATTAATTCTGAGGTACAGCATTTGTGTATTCGAGGGAGGAAAGGCGAGGTGGATCGGAAAATAGGTTTGATCAGTCCGTTAGATCCCTGTCAAAATGTTTGACTTCTCTTTCCCCATGATCTGTTCAGAAGGGGGTGAGGACTTGGGCATCCCATACCAGAGACTGTTGATGAGGTAGAGACGGTTCATAAGGAGTTTCTTCCGGAATCAAGAAGACTTAAGGCTCAAAGCTGAAATCTAATGGCCCGATGAGCCATTGGGAAGGGGCGGACACTTCGGCACTTTGTTGTCGTCAGTCTCCTCTCTCCAGAAACCTGCCCCTGGCATTCGCCACTGCCAGCTCTAGTCTACATCCTGTTTGTTCTGTTGCCGTTTGTCCTATTAGACCTCCAAGTCCTCTGCTGGGCTCTTGTGCGGTGTCGTCCCCTTCTCCTGTGCTCTTGTTTTCTCTCACACACTCTCTCTCTTGCACGCTTTCTTTCTCTTTATCTTGCACTCTCTCTTTTGCACTCTCTTTCTCTCCAGAAACCTGCCCCTGGTCATAGCCATCTCCATGCCCATAGCGACTAGTCATCTACATCCTTTTTGTTGTTATGTTGTTGTTTATTTTACCTCTCACCCTTTCTCCTATTTTCTTGTGTTTCTCTCGCTCTCGCTGCAGAAACCTGCCCCTGGCCATCGCCATCTCCATGCCCATAGTGACGGTCATCTACATCCTCACCAACGTGGCCTACTACACAGTCATGAACATGGACATGGTGCTGACCAGTGAAGCAGTTGCCGTGGTGAGTAAAGCAGTCTCCATAGAGACCAGGGGATGTATGTATGTGGGTGGGGTGATTATAGGCCTTTGGTGGTCCATATTGAGCGAAGAGCTAGTAGGTATGGGGTGCCTAAGTCGTGCCCTTCTACTTCCGGAACAAGGATCACGATTAGCTAAAAAAAATTAATGGAAGTGAATGGAGTGAGACATGCACTGCATTTCACATTAAACCAGTGAATTTTGAAAATTTGGATTGGCATTAGAAGACCAGTCATTTCAGGCAGGAAATCTAGTTCTAGATTTTGAGCGAGACTAGGTAATGGACATATTTGACATGAACTGCTGCATGTCAAGTGGCTGCACGTCAGTCATGCGACTTCACTGGTGTATTCCAAATAATGACGTACTTTTGCGCGCAGACAACTCACAAATTGTTGGGGCAGCCGTGGCCTAGTGGCCTTAGAGAGTTGGTCTCTCAATCTAGGGGTTGCTGGTTCGAATCCTCCCCTCACCTCTCCCTACATCTCCATCCATGGCTGAAGTGCCCTTGAGCAAGGCACCTAACCCCACATTGCTCCAGTAATCCAGTAAATAATAACTGTAAGTCGCTTTGAATAAATGAAAGCGTCAGCTAAGTGTAATGCAATGTAATAATAATGTAATGTTGGACAACTGAAGTTGAAAATCACACCATTTGTTATCATGAATGATCGGAAAATAAGGTTTACATGTCAATTAGATCCCAGTCAAATATGTATTCCTTCAAACAGCTACCCTCTCATCCCAAGCAGCTTCCTAGCAGCTTCCTCATCATTAGGCCACAGCTGTTTGTGGGTGCTGCCGCGGGAGCGGGGGAATCTAGTTGCTATGGTGACCAGTGCAGCTGGGATGGCTGTGTCTGTGGGTAGGGATACTGTTGGGGTAGAGTGGGGTAACTGTTGCCGTGACGAATGTAGGTCATGGATACAGTTGCCATGGAGAAGGTTTATGGGGTTGATCAGAAGAGCATGGTGTTTAGTTACCGGCAGAGGGGCATGAAGGTACAGATGTAATTACAACATTAGAAAATTATCTTTCCTAGTTTATACACCAGTTTTCATACTGTATCTAATGAGGTAGATGCTCTTTTACCCATTGATGCCTAAAGCACCTGCAAAAAATGCCCAAGCCCTTGTTGGGAAAGTTGCCCTCAGCCTATGAAACCTAAATATCTTAGCCTCTGATGCACAGAAAAACATGAAATAAGTTGCATTTAAACCCTAGACCCTAATCTTGCGTTAGATTGTGTTCATTCAGCTGTAACGTACCGACATTTTTATTAAAAAGCTAAAATCTCAAGAGCCTTAATGCAGCTCATACAGTATGTGTTTCCAGGCACCGAATGGCAAACAACATGCTCGAGTCATCAGGCTAAAATTGGGTTAAGAGACTTCTACTTTTGCTATACTCACCTCTGGTTACTTGGAGAAATCACACATTGTTGTTACTGGTTTGAATCAGCTACCCACCAAGACAAACCATTAAGCCATAGCTGTTTCTGGGGTGATCCTAGAAGTGTGACGTATTAGATGGAGAGTCTAGTTGCTATGGAGTCCGGTGTAGCTGGTACCCCTGTGTCTGTGGGTGAGATGTGGATATTGGAGTGGGGAAAACGGTTGCAGAGAGAAATGTGGGTCAGGGATGCGGGTTACTATGACAACTAGGTGATGAAGGGGACCGGGGGTGACAGGGGGGTTGTCATGGAGATTAAAGGTTCTCTGGGGAAATTCTAGTGTTGCCATGACGATGATGTGGAGGAGCAGGCCTGGCGCTCGGGCAGGTGGCTCATTGCGGAGGACATTAGGAGATGACTAAGTCAAGCATGTTTTGATTTTACTGTAATTAGAGCTGTGCCTGTGTGTGTGACTCATCAGAAAGGGTCAATGGTAGTCTGGCAGATATTTGCTTTCCCGAGCTGATGCGCTTATCTGTTTCCTGAAATCCAGTACACACACACACACACACACACACACACACACACACACACACACACACACATGCTGAAACCCAGTAGACACACACAGAATTGAATTGTATAAGCAACAAGCCCTCACTTTGTGTTAGTCATATCAGTGGTGTCCTATCACATTGCCACATCACTTAAAGGCCATTAGCTCACCTGTCTGTGATGGAGGGAGAGAGATGGAGAGATCTGGCAGTGTAGATGCCAAATCCCACCAAAAAGGCCAAATGCCCTTAACCTGGCTCAGGCTTAGCTCCACGCCCAGATGTGGGAGTACGGCCCTAACTGTGAAGGTTAGCCGACTTGGAGGCAGCCAAACCAATCAGGGTTGACGGGCAGGTTTTTTTTTTTTTGTAATGTTTTTTTCAGGGTCTTTTTATGCCTGTATTGACAGGACGGTGTGAGATGCTGACAGGAAATGAGCGGGAGAGAGAGATGGGGGAGGACTGGGAAATGACCCCGTCCGGACCCGAACAAGGGTCCCCATGGGGCGGGCATGAAAGCCCAAATGTGGGGTGCTTTGCGCGCTGCACCCCAGCGCCCCCACTACAGGCGGGGTTTTCACAGATGTGATGTGGTCAGGAAGGTAGCGGGGGGCGAAAAGCTTCCAGTTTGTTTCAGACAACAATGACCGCTCACGTGGAGTAGTCACACACGTATCGGCTGTGATTTCAGCTGTATTGTGGAGTCTGTGAGCGGTTGAAGTAGCATGTCATTAAAAATGACAGCTGTTTCCTCCAGTCACTCCTTTTGAACAGTGAATCCTTACGGCGCTCTCTCAGATGAATGTGTGTGTCGCAAGGCAGAACCACATTTATTTTATGAGAGCCACTGTGTTCATATATCCATGCTTAGCTGTAACCAAATTCTAGAAGTAATATGACGTTATGTCTGTCTGTCTGTCTGCCTTCCTAAGAAGTTGGCCACACACGTGCACACATTTCCCATTTTTATTTTCTTATCAGTAATGGTGTGCGACGCGTGCGTGCACCGAATGATTTAATGTCCCAGTGCTGGGACAAATGTGCTAGCATTATTAGCTTTTGGTGTGTGTGTGCATTTATGAGTTGATATGAAATCCCTGTATTTTGTAGTGTGGGGAAAAGGGTTGATACGAGAAGATGAATTTCTTCAGTGTGTATGAGGGGAGGGTGCGGACTATGACTGAATTTATATGAATTCCTGGATGCGTGTGTTATTGTGAGGAGGAAGGGGTTCAATATGAGTTCATTATGTTATTATATGAGTCTCTCCCTCTCCCACTCCCTCCCTTCCCCCGCCATTCCTCTTCATCCTCTCCTACTTTTTAATCTCACTTCGGTTCTCTTTCTCTGTCACTCCTTTCGGTCTTTCTCCTCTTGAAATGGTACAGATATCTATAGGGATAGGAAAACTAGTATGCTAACTGTATGTGTATGTGCGTGTTTTATTTATGTACCTATGTGGCCTCCAAACCTTACAAGGGGTCCTTTTTAGGGTCCAAATGCAGTCTCCACAAATCAATTTCATTGTAAGGGATAAAACTAAACGTACAAGGGTTAGTGTTTTGTTGTTGTCTGGGCACAGTAAACATTATGTAGTTCAATATAAATGGGACTCAATGGAAGGTCCCCACAGTTGACGCGTGTGTGTGTGTTTCTGTGTGTGTAGACGTTTGCAGATGAGTGTCTGGGCTGGGCTCGCTGGCTGATCCCCCTCTCAGTGGCCATCTCCTGCTACGGGGGCCTTAACTCGTCCATCATCGCTGCATCCAGGTACTGCGTGCTTGTGTGTTGCTACAGAGGCACCATTGCTACCTCCATAGCTACCTACTGTGTATGTGTAGGCACTCGTCTAAGTGGGTGCATGATTGTGTTTTGGGC
>NC_085876.1:10527082-10534582 GCF_034702125.1 Engraulis encrasicolus
ACACACACACATACAGCCGTGGAAGACCTGCGGGCTGAGTGTGTGTGTGTAGATCAGCTTACCCCTAGAGAGGAGCAGAAAGGGTAAGATGACTTCTGCTCTAAACATGTACACACACACACACACACACCATGACACCCCATGCTTCCTTTTCCTAACCAAGGATGGTTACCACAGGAGAGACATACCTGCCGACCATTACGCATTTTGTGTAGCAGATACGGATTTTGACATCAAACTACGGTGCTGTCACTTCAAAATACGAGAAAAACCAATAGCAAAGTGTGTTCATGGGCCCTTATAAATTGCTCTGTAGACTTGCAACCAGACAGAGCCGTAGTATGCTCTGCTTGCAATTGTCTCGCGCTGGCCTTTCCATTGGCCAGCAACGTGTGTGTGTGTGTGTGTGTGTGTGTGTGTGTGTGTGTGTGTGTGTGGGGTGGGGGGTGGGGGGGGGGGATATTGACCAATCAGTGCGCTAGTTTAGAGGTCTTCATTTGTTGTGCTGCGCTCCTCTCGAGTCGAGGCATCAGCTGCCGATAGAAAGTTTACTTCGAAATCACACAAGCAGAGAGACTGGGTAATATAATACTCCTATAATCTCTGACACAAGTGTCCTCCTCCTGTCATCATGTATTATCCATCTTGGTACTGTCGCTGTAGTTTTACAAGTGAGCACCGTCAAAATCACCGTTTCAAAGGTAAATGGGCTTTGAGGAAGGTAGCCGGTATGGGAATAGTGAATTGCGTCCAGTTGCTAAATCCGTAAACTTATGAAAATAAATAAAGGCCGAGGTCTGCCGTAATGGTTCACCCAATGTTTCGCCATATTTGACGGCAATATGTTGTTGCTTGTTTTGATATTGGACCAAAACGAGATTACTTCCGAATGAGAAAATGTGTCGATGACTGCGCTATAAATTAGCAGATTAGCAGCAAACTAAATTCGGTTTCCCTTTGCGTCGGATCATTTAACTCGGGAAAATAAAGCGATAGTTCTAACGGTTGTGCTCGGAGTACATCCGTAAAACCTACCATGACACCGTACAGGAATACTGTTCCCCCCTGAATCGTGGCCCATTCTGTGAACAGGTGTAACGGGTCGTGCGTTATTATGCATCACTCCACGACTACTATCCGTAATCACGTAAGGCAATATATTAATAAAATCAATTCTCCTATCATCATATATGTGCCTAACAGTGAACAATAGCCAACTCATGGCGGCAGATGAGGGTAGATAGGCCTACTATTATGCAGAGAAGTAAAAAAGAAGCGCTCAAAAGTTACCGTGGAAGTTCCAAGAGCAATGGCCATTAGCCCCCGTCCCTCAGTAGGGCCACTACATGACGCATTTTGTACTGAATGAATGCAAGTGTGATTTTGATGTTAGCCCCAATGTAATAATATTAACTTGATATTATCCTAGCTTAGATAACACTTGTCTTTATCTTTTTCTCTACTGCTGATGCTTCTTCACAGTAGGTGACAACATCACCATTTATTAATATTGGGGGAGATGATGTAAGGATCATTACAATTCAACTTTTTGTTCATACAAATCACTGAAATGCTTCGGTATTATATAATCAAATTATACATTTTCCTACATGTACCTTCTACAGCCAAAAAAATAATTAGCAAATGCTTCGATTTCATACTCAATTCCAGCTCCTTAACACCCCCAAGTGACCAAATGCTCTGTTTGGCTGGTACATAGGATAACTTAATAGCCACTTACTAGCCAGACTGGTGGTATGTTTGACTAGTAAGATTAACAGCCATATTGGCTGGTGATCAATAAAGTTAATTTAGAGGCCTGGATTCCAGCACACTGTATCATAGCATTTTATTGGTGTTATGGTGTGAAACAAACAAAAAAAACATCTTCCATGAAAGTTTAATAAATTATGGTAGTTCAAAGTACTGTGAAGAGTAAGATAAACTATTTGCCAGATACACGGGATGTTAGGCTAAAATGCATTAAAATGCAGGAAATTGCATCTAAGAAAAGCATTTTTTTTCTGGGGAGGACCCCTACACCCCCTCCCTGAATGAAGTATCTCATATCTTCCCTGTTGACATTTGGCAGTAGGTGTGGGGCAGACTATGCAAAACAAAGTAGTCTCTCAGATGGGCCCGCCGGCGGCCCCGTTGCTTTGCCATGCCAAGTTGTTGCGCCGTGAATTGCCGCGCCGCGATAAGTTGCTACTCAAAAATTTTTGTAAAGGTTGGCAGGTATGGAGAGACCATGAGGAACACACACACACACACACACACACACACACACACACACACACACACACACACACACACACACACACACACACACACACTGATGACCGCTGGTAATAAGCTAGGGTATTCACTAACATACAGTAGACTTTTGTAGGTTGATGTACCTGACCAAACGCTGCTGGCTAATTGAATGATTTGCGCACTTCACGTCTCCCATGTCATCGTGATACTGGGTGTCTGTCAGTGTAGAGCTTTAGTTAGGTGGATGGTATGGAGATTCCTTAAATAACACGATGAAACCCAATGGTGTGTGTGTGCGTGTGCGTGTGTGTGCGCGTTCGCGTTAAAAATAACATCATGATGAAACTGTGTGCGTGTGTGTGTACGTGTGTGTGTGTACGCTTAAGTATCCATTGCCAAAATGTGATTTATTGTATGGGGTTGCCTTATAAATAACATGACGATGAAACCTAATGGGTGTGTGCGTGTGTGTTTTGTATAGACTGGGTGTCCCTGTTCACTCAGAAGATCTGCTACTGCTGTGTGGCCGACCCCGATCTGGACCTGGACAACATTGACATTGACAACATGGACGATGACCCTAAGAAGGCATAGAGGACCACACACACACATGCATAGCTGAACCAGAAAATGAAGCAAATAGGAATGAATACACACACACACACACACACACACACACACACACACACACACACACACACACACACACACACACACACACACACACACATATACTTGAATACACACACATTTGAATACAAACACCTTCTCTCTGAGAGCCGTTTGGGAAAAGGGATGGACAGATCTGCTACACCACACGTCATTTTCACTTCCTGACTACTTCAACAAGATCAGCCAATCAGCAAGCCCAGCAGCATCAGGGCAGGAAGTAGAATACTATTCCGCCCCCCCGATCGTACTCCTCCTTTTCTCCTCCTGTACTCTGTATGTGTCACCTGGACCAATCAACTGCCTTACCAAGAGAAGAGACGAGACGAAGATCATCACCGTCATTATACTCATAATACTCAGCCTACTTGAGTATTGAATGAGTCCCTCACAAAGTTTTTCACAAGCGTGCGCTCTCTCTCGCTCTCTCTGGCTCTCTCTCTCGCTCTCTCTCTCTCTCTCTCTCTCTCGCTCTCTCTCTCTCTCTCTCTCTCATGCACATACACACACTTCTCCCCACCCCCTCTCATAACCCTTTATCGGGCTACATTCGCCAGTGCCTAAAGGCACCCCTCCTGTTGTGTGTGTTGGACTGGAGGTTGTCTCCCTCTTCTGGAGGCTGTGAGCCACTGCAGTTAGGAAATCGATTATTAAGATTGTGCTGAAATGACTCTGCATTAAAAACGCGTCACGTTGAAACCATACTTGTAGTTTACAATCTTAAACAATTCACGTTCCTGAAACTGACACTGCATTAAACAGTGCAGTGTTGAAACCGTACTTTGTAATTGAAAAACAAAATATTTACAATTAACTTTCCTGCAGTTTTCTGTGTGAGTGTCTGTGGTTTACCAGTCACAGAGAGGAATTGTCACTGCAGTAGCACTTTGATGAGATAAAGAACTGGAACGTATTTGACCTGTGCGATTCATTCGGTCTGTGTATGAAGATGTACAGTCTTTGGGTTAGCGAGAGTCATTGATGGCACCATATATCAATGGATCTGCTTTCCAAAAGATTATAGAACTAAAGAAGTGGTCCTGATAAAAGGTTCCCCCAAGCACATTCACATTGTCCACACATGCTGGGAGTGGATGAGGGAGGGATTTTAGCGTGTAGTTGAGTTGCAAAACAATGCAAAGCTTTTCATGACCTGCCACAGTGTGTTTTGTTATCGCCACTAGCACAACTGGGGTGTGTTTCTCGACAACATTGTTGCTAACTAAGTTAGCAACTTAGTTAATCGCCATCAATTTCCCATTGGAGACCTAGTAAGTTGTTAACTGGTTAGCAATGATGCTTTAGAGAAACGGGGTCTTTTATTGAGCAGAGATGGCCTTTGTAGCACAAGGGAGCTGTGCCTTTATCAGTCCAAGCACACCAAAGTCTTAGTTGTAGTGAGAAACGGAAAAGTTACTTTTTGTTTTGAAGCAGTGCTGGGACGTGATGTCTGAAACCTGTTTTTGATTGGTCAAGGGCACATTGCATAGGCAGAGGTTGCCATGACGTCTGTCAGGAAGTGATGTTGGGTCTGCGTTGGTCTAGAGAGCTTGAGTCCCACCCAAGATCGACGAATCAACGAAAGAAAAGGAAGACAACTATTGGTTGATATTTTGATGTTGGGGTCCCCTTGTTGTTCAAGTGTCATGACGTAATTAGTCAGACGCAAAGACATGGAGCGCTAGATGCCACGTTGACCACCCGTTTGTATTGGAATAAATGCCTCAGGTCAGATCACCACCATGTATAGCTAGTATAAAGTATCCTGTTGTGGCGGTAACACAACATCTATGAAAAACATGAGATACTGGACCAAGATGGTGTTGCCCAAGGTTGAACCGCGGCAAGAGAATGAAAACGGCACCTAGTGTTCTATATCTGAGTCAGACCCCACATCAGCCTCGGCATTTGTACTTGATTCAAGTCTGTCTTTTGGACCTGTGTATGTGAGAAAATGGGGGAGGATTTTAAAGCTTATTTTATTATTGTTATTCTCTTTGTTTTCTTTAAAATGTGTGTTTTTTATTGGCTCTGTATCGGATAACATTGCTCATGTACCCACTTGTTGCAGACTCACTCGTTGAGTGTGCATGGTACTGTAGCTCCGAATGTCTTTCAGGGACTTGGCAAGTTCCTCTGCTTGGCCTAAAGAGGAACCAGACAACACAAGCACAAGTGAACACGTGCATTCCGTACACACACAAACAGAGAGATTGGTCACAGTGCACCACTACACGAACAAGCACACAAACAATGCTGGCCTCCCTGGCTGTCTTTAGACCACTAGTGCAATGCCATTGTGGTCAGGGCACCATACTTTCATCACCCTCCCTACCATCTCTCCTCTCCATGTACTGTGCCCACCTCTTTAGACTGAGGACAATGCCAGCAGAGTTATTGTTCATTTAAAACTCACTCCTTGATTAATATCTTTGGGAAGGGGAACAGTGTAGCCATCTGGACTCAAGTTAGGAAATCAAGTCATGGTTAAGAACTGATATGAGTCGGAAATGGGCTCTAGGCATTAGTCTTGTTGGTTGGAAGGATGGGAAATGGGTCGTATGTAGTCAGTGTGCTTTTTTTAGCTGTCTGTCTATTACATATATTCAGTTTGGTTACTGTGGTCATTGTAATTCTATGATGTTGCTCACTGACTTGCTGGTGGTAAAGAAAGGACACTATAGTAAGTGAGTGTGCTTGCCAGACCTCTGGTGGTGAATTGGGATTGTGCATTCTAGGTTTGAGTGGTGAAACAGAGCTTAACCTTAACGTTTCGTGCATTGTAGGATTTTTGACTGGTAAAATCGACTACGATTGTGCTTGCTAGGATTCTCTCGTTGAAACAGGCCAAAACAGGCCTTTGCCTTTGTGCTTGAAAGGTTCAGCAGTAATGAAGATATTCTTTGCCGATTGTTACCTGTACTGTAGTGAACAGCGAATGTGCTTACCAGTTCAAACCTAGGGCATGAGTAAAGCGGGCCATGTGGGATTGTGCTTTAGGTTTTCAGCATGAAAATCTTTCTCAATGCCCCCAACTGTCAGTAGGGAGCGTATGCTTAGTTAAGTCCTAGCAAACGGTGAAAATGTTTTTTTAGCAGATGTACGTATTTTTAACGGCTCTTGGAGCGCTATATATACAGTATATATAGTTAGTGTGTCAACAGCAGGCTCACAACCACACACACTTACATTGTAGCTGATGTAATTCACTTGTGCCTTTTTAAAGACTTTATGAAGGAGTTTGTGTGTGTGTGTGTGTAGTGTACACACGGGTCATGTCAGTTGTGTGTTTCATGGAGGTGCAGGAGGTTAGCGATGTCCTCAAAGTGATCACATACACGCACACCCACTTGAACCCAAACACGCACATACACATGCACACAGCCAAAGCCAGTTAGGCTCAGAGTAAAACGAGTTAAACACATGCTAGCATCTTTTTGGACACACACTCAGGATCATCTTATGAAGTGGGGTCGAGACCATCAGAACATGGGAATCGATGCACATGCTGAATGTCTCATTGTGTATAAAGGATGAGACATTGTGTGAAATTAAGACATACTGATGTGGTCAATTCTCATGGCTCACTTGCTTGACCACTGGCAACCATTCTCCCGTTTGCACAGACATACCGTTTTTTTGTTCATCTGTTTTGTCTATTTGCTTGAACATTCGTTGTGTGGGATCAAACTGTGACGCTGTGATCAAACTATGCTTTTTGCGTTTTCAAATCTATCTTGACCACACACTCTCTCTCTCTCTCTCTCTCTCTCTCTCTCTCTCTCTCTCTCTCTCTCTCTCTCTCTCTCTGTCTCTGTCTCTGTCTCTGTCTCTGTCTCTGTCTCTGTCTCTGTCTCTGTCTCTCTCTCTCTCTCTCTCTCTCTCTCTCTCTCTCTCTCTCTCTCTCACTCTCTCTCTCTCTCTCTCTCTCTCTCTCTCTCTCTCTCTCTCTCTCACACACACACAGTTTGTCATATCCTCTGAGCTTCATGTAATGTGATGTGAATGTTGACTCTCCAAAGACGACAGATGCTGTAATGTCATTCCATTTGTTTATTATTTTTTTTATTTCTATTATTTTAAATTGTCCAAAGACGTCCAAAGGTTCTGTCAGTCCTCAGCCTTTTCTCATTTCAATTTGAGAAACACACTGTGTCTACCTCTGTGAATGTGACCATATACCGTATAAAACATGCCACACAAATCCATACACAGCCTTGTTTGGTATCTGTTGTCTTCTATACAGTCTTGGTATGTTCGTATCCATGGTTAATCATCATTGCAGTCTCATGGGCTTTTGTGCATTTGTACCCGTTATATGCATTCCAATGTCAACATGTTTGTGGAAATGGTACGTGTTTATTTATTTTATTACAGAACACATACTCTATACCAATAAATGCAATCTGTGACAAATTTTAGCACTGCTGTCTTACTGCCATAACTTGTTTTAATTGAAGTGTTTTCTCTGCAAAACATTTGTTCTGTATACTCATTTAGACGCAAGGGGGCGCTGTTAAGCAACTAATCAGTGGACCATCCGTGGAGAAAGAAAGGAGGGTTGAGAGTTGA
>NC_085876.1:10539582-10542082 GCF_034702125.1 Engraulis encrasicolus
TGCCTTTTTCACAAATGCTTACCACTTACCATCTGTGTGTGTGCATACATGGCCCTTTGTGCGTGCGTGCTTGCTCGAAGACATGCATATTTATCTGTGGAGAATCAGTAAAAGTTTAATCACAAAGCCGTGAAAACAGCTGGGGAGGATCAGGTGTGTCTGTGTTCCGATGACTATCACTGTCAGTTTAGCTTCACCTCTCATATCGACACACACACACACACACACACACACACACACACACACACACACACACACACACACACACACACACACACACACACACACACACACACACGGACACAGACACACACACACGGACACAGACACACACACACGGACACAGACAAGCACACACACAGACATATTTAGCATCCTTTTCCATACCTACAGATTTTGATAACATTGCAAGAGGAAAACGCAAGAAAGGAGTGAAAGAGATAATTGAAATGAGATTTTATTTTTAAAAAGAGGATGGGGTGGAGAGATAGAGAGACCGAGCAGAGATATAGAGAGGAATGGGAAAAAACGAAAGGGGGAAACAAGGGGCCTGAACAGAGAAGAGGAATGCACAGATTGGAAGAGATGGAGTGAGGAGAGAAAGAGGGGGATAGAGAGGATGAACAGATACAGTACAGAGAGATGGAAGGCAGAAGGAAGGAGAAGAGGAGGAGAGAGAGGGGAAATACAGTTTTGCGTGTGACCGAGTGGATTTGGCAGAGCCTCGTCAGCTGAAATCGCCCCTGACAGGCGAGCGGACCGCCGCCGAGCAGACACCCAGCATGCCTAATTACCACACTGACAGGGTGTGTGTGTGTGTGTGTGTGTGTGTGTGTGTGTGTGTGTGTGTGTGTGTGTGTGTGTGTGTGTGTGTGTGTGTGTGTGTGTGTGTGTGTGTGTGTGTGTGTGTGTGTGTGTGTGTGTGTGTGTGTGTATGTCCCCTAGTTTTGAGCTGATGGCAGAGCCCACGGTGTTGTGTGTGTGTGTGTGTGTGTGTGTGTGTGTGTTTGGTGGTGTGAAATGGGCAGCGGTATGTTAGAGGGTGTGTGTGTGTGTGTGTGCGTGTGTGCGTGTGTGTGTGCGCGTGCGTCTGTGTGTGTGTGTGTGTGTGTGTGCCTGTGCGTGTGTGCGTGCGTCTGTGTGTGTGCGTGTGTGTGTGTGTCAGTGGCTGGCTGTGGTTATGACCATGGTGAGAGCTCCACCCAACAGTTGACCACTGCAGTTGCTGTTCTGCACACAGTAGTGAACCAATACTCATGCACACACATTCACATATAACGTACTTTCATACATCCGTCATACACCATCTGTCTGTGTACAGAAATACATTCATATGCCACACAGGTGCATGGGCGCACACACACGTACACACACACACACGTACACACACACAGACGTACACACACAGACACACACACACACACACACACACACACACACACACACACACACACACACACACACACACACACACACACACACACACACACACACACACACACACACACACACAGCACCGTGGGCTATGCCAGTAGCTCGAAACTAGGGGACATCAAGTTTAACACACACACACACTTGCACGCGCACACACACACACACACACACACACACACACACACACACACACACACACACACACACACACACACACACACACACACACACACACACACACACACACACACACACATGGTGCATGTGTTTATTATCGTGTGTTAATGAGAGAACCCATGTGTGGGATTCAAATGCCCCTAAATGCTGTCACTGATGCAGAGACACAGTCATGGGAGTTGAGCATAGAGAGAGGAACAGAGAGAGAGATAGGATGGGGGAGTGAGAAGAGAAGAGAAGAGATGGAAGGCATGCTGCCTGAAGAGAGTGTGGATGGGAGGACACGGGGCAGAAAAGAGAAAGAGTGAGAGAGAGAGAGAGACAGACAGAGAGAGAGAGAGACCGACAGAGAGAGAGAGAGAGAGAGAGAGAGAGAGAGAGAGAGAGAGAGAGAGAGAGAGAGAGAGAGAGAGAGAGCAAAAGAGAGACAGAGAGAGAGAGAGAGAGAGGTTTGCTGTCTGCTGTCTGCTCTGCATGACTCATAAGGCTATAGGGAGGAGTGGTGTTCTTCTTCCTAATAGAATCATATCCTGACCCTGAACACAGACAGGCCATAGACGGCACAAGTGAACTGAACTGAACGAACCCCACTGCGGCATCACATAGGCGGCACAAGTGAACTGAGCGAACCCACTGTGTTTTGGCATCACAACATAGCCCTTCTCACATTCTGCAGCAGGTTTATATTGTACTGCAGGACGGCCCACTAACCACCGTCTACCGTATGACACATCACATTTTTCTTCGGCTGGCAACATCAATGATCTGGGAAGTAAATTGCGTCGTAAAAATCAATAAGCAGCGCGCTGGGCCCACCCGCTTTTGGGCTTGCATGCCCACCCACGGGGACCCCGGTTCGGGTCCGGCCGGATTCATTTCCAGATCCTCC
>NC_085876.1:10569582-10577082 GCF_034702125.1 Engraulis encrasicolus
TGTGTGTGGGTATGCCTACCCTTGTCGAGTAGGACATTGGTGCAAAAAAGATTTAGAATGGTGCAGGAGAGCATTCAGCACGATTATCACACTCAAGGTTGTCAATATAAATTGTACAATGCAAAACTAGGAGTGAATCTATTTGTCGTTGAATCTAATTGTCATTTTTGTATTGGGCATTCCATTGCATTGCATTGCAAAATGCATTTTTTATGGGTTGAAAAATTATGTTCTCAAAATACTTGAATGGCAAGAATTCACACATGTAGGTGATCGGACCTCTGAACAGTCATTTTCAATAATAAAATGCAAAAGTCAAAAATGGTGCATACACCATTTTGTAAATAAACTCTTGACTTGTTCTACAGAGCCATGTAAAGTTTCCATTGCGGCATACATTATAGGTTGTTTCCTGTGGGAAGATAGTCGAGTGTTATCGGAGTCCCTTAGTGCAGTAGCTATTCTGGATAGTGTACTTAGGATAAGGGGTTGTGGAGGCGGGGGTGTCTTTCATTCTTCACAGGGATGTCAGATTCGTATGCTGGGGATGGGGTGTCAACAGGGACAGCAAAAAGAGTTTGCAGCATGCATGTGTTTGCAGGAAATGTATCCTTGTGCACAGCTTTTTTTTATTACCTCGGCCAAGGAGGTTATGCTTTCGGTCCCGTTGGTTTGTTTGTTTGTTTGTTTGTTTGTTTGTTTGTTTGTTTGTTTATTTGTTTGTCTGTTTGTCTGTCTGTTTGACATTCCAGTTTCAAACTCCACAAAAACAAGGCAAAAAGAATTGAAAATCGTATGTTATATTATAGGCATAGCATAGGATTTCACAGCATGTAGATGTTATGGCATCAGTGACCCCATGGCCTCTCTGAGTGCTTCTGTTTGGTGTCTGTGTTGATGTGCTGTAGGTGATACGGTACGTGTGCGTGTTTGCATTGCTGCCTACTTGTTTGGGAAAACAGCTTGTCTGTGACCCTTCGTAGTTGTAGTTGTGTATGTCGGGCCTGACCTTAAATGGAGAAGTAGCATCAGCTCTGGATCTTTCAGTTCTCCTGAGGAGAGGAGAGGGTAGAAGAGGGGTCACTGACCTGTATGCAGCCCTACAAAATCAACTACCCCAACATCAAAACTGAGAAAAGGGTCTTCAAAGTACTGGTATTAGGGTTCAGTATTGTAGTTGCTGAAAATTTGACATAGAAATATAGTATATTTTTCAGTAGTTACTTCACTTTGCCTTTGTAGGGCAATATCGGCTGGGTGTCCTTCATATGTGTGCACAGATTTAGGGACACAGATGGCACCAGCCCCTTTGTCCTACTGCACAAAAAATACCTTTTTGGAAGTTCTTTTTTAGGGGGATTTTTCTTTTTGGCACAATGTTCTGAGGTCCATGTTGACATTATCATCTACTTTACAAATGCTTGACGATTAAAAGCATGTGACAATAATGGTCCGACATAATATATTATAGGCTCTACGGGTGGGGAAACTGTGCCGTTTTACGGCCCATGGGCCCGATGTCATTTTTATGTTATGCAGTTTCACGTTGCTACGTTGGTGATTTGTCCACATTATTATGCAGATTCATGTTTGGTTATTGCAATGCACTGGAAATATAATGTTGCATAATATAATAAAATGACATAATACACTCACTGAGTTACAGAAGCTGTGCTGCACCAATCATGAAGTGAAATGATTATATCATCTGCCGGTGTATTTCTGGCTAAAAGGCAGGTGTGCGTGCATTTGTGTATGTATGTGCGTGAGTGTGCACTTGTGCGTGTGTGCGTTTGCGTCTGTGTGTGAAGAAGCAGCAGTCCCCAGTGTGTGTATTATGTGATAGCCAGTGTGTGTGTGTGTGTGTGTGTGTGTGTGTGTGTGTGTGTGTGTGTGTGTGTGTGTGTGTGTGTGTGTGTGTGTGTGTGTGTGTGTGTGTGTGTGTGTGTGTGTGTGTGGTTGGCTTGGAGCTGAATATATCCATCCCTCTCTGTCTCCGCTGCTCCACTTCATCCATATGCCGCTCCGCGCTCCTCAGAGACTGAAGCACTTTGGGTCAGGAGTGGGTGTGTGAACTTGTGTAACAATACACACAATACACACACACACACACACACACACACACACACACACACACACACACACACACACACACACACACACACACACACACACACACACACACACACACACACACACACACACTGGATATCACATAATACACACACTGGGAACTGATTCTTCTCTCTCTCTCTCTCTCTCACACACACACACACACACACACACACACACACACACACACATACACACACACACACACACACACACACACACACACACACACATACACACACACACACACACACACACACACACACACACACACACACACACACACACACACTGGGTACCGGATAATAAACACACTGGGAACTCTCTCTCTCTCTCTCTCTCTCTCTCACACACACACACACACACACACGCACACACACAGACGCACACACACACACACCCTGAGAATGTCTAGATACACACACACACACACACACACACACACACACACACACACACACACACACACACACACACACACACACACACACACACACACTGGGCACCAACTGACTGTGTTACATAAGAGTTGCTGGGCTATCTGTTGCAACAGGACCTTGTGGGCATAGTGATGAGCTTTCTAGCCAGGCTGTAGACAGTCATGGGGGAATTAGCCTGCCAACATCTTATGCAGAAAGAAAGCCAATGAGCTAACACGACAACACTAGCCTAACGCTAACACTATACAAGTAGCTAATGGCTCTGACAGACACGCATGACTCATTTTAGGTCTGTTTCAGTCCAAACTACAGCCTGACATTTTTACCATAGATGTCCATGCACACAGAAACACATTTTACTTACAACAAGGATGTCTATGCACACACAGAAACCTTTTTCCTACAAAAAAAGACGACCATGCACACAGAAATATTTTTCTTATTACGAAGATGTCCATGCATACACAGAAATATTTTATTACAACAGAGATGCCCATGTATTATTTAAGACTGAGGGCTGAGCAATAAGGGAATGCGCTGGTGATGTCACTCAAAGAGGTACTAGGCAATTTTGCTTGAGTTTGCTTGAATGATTCATTGATTGGTAGTCATTAGGCTTTTAAAGCATTTAAAGGCATTTTGCTAGGGGCATTTCTCAAAACTCTAGTGCGTGCACTTCCAAGTGTATCAGCATAATTAGTCACGCCCAGTGATTGGATACTCTTTATTAGTCAAGCCCAGTGATTGGATACTCTTCAGAGTTCACCAAAGAGTATCCAATCAGTGATCACTGGGCGTGACTAATTAGGCTGATACGCTTGGAAGTGCGCGCACTAGAGTTTTGAGAAATGCCCCTAGACACAATGTCAGACAAAATGGTAGACATAGAGTATAGGATAATGACATGCCAGTATGCTAAAAAGCCAGTGAGCCAACGCATTGACATTACTGCTAACATGCTAATGGCAGACAGGGTAGCATGACTCATTTTAGTTCTGTTTTATCCCAGACTACAGCCTCATTTTTCTCAGAGATGTGCATGCATTCATTTTGACAGCTAAGTAATAAGGGATTGTGTTGGTAGCACTTAAAAGGGTACTACTAGGCAATTTGTTTTGATTTGCTTGAATCTAAAGGCACACACATTTGGTAGGCCGATTATTTAAGTGTTACAGCACACTTGGCATAATCATAGCATTATGTAATTGCTGTTAAAAGACTGAAATTGTTGATTGCACTTTGAAAACTATATTCATATTTCAGTTTGAAACATTTAGTGATAATTCATATTTGTAAATCCACCTAAAATTCACGTAGGTCCAAATATTAATTCTTTGGAACTATGCTTCTTATGGATTAACTCAGTGTTGTTAATGCTCGCCTGCCACTATTGTTCTACTTCAACTGTCTGGTTCCAGATATACTAGATTACAGACTGTGTGTGTGTGTGTGTGTGTGTGTGTGTGTGTGTGTGTGTGTGTGTGTGTGTGTGTGTGTGTGTGTGTGTGTGTGTGTGTGTGTGTGTGTGTGTGTGTGTGTGTGTGTGTGTGTGTGTGTGTGTGTGTGTGTGTATTTTATGTCACACACTGCGCTGCTGACTTGTCTCGTGTTGCAGTGCATGAAGGTGATACACTCCAGGGGAGAAATAAATCTCAGGAGAGAGAGAGAGAGAGAGAGAGAGAGAGAGAGAGAGAGAGAGAGAGAGAGAGAGAGAGAGAGAGAGAGAGATTTGAAGCAGTATCATAATCATTACCATCACATTAGCATTGTTGTTATTGTTGTTAGAAAGCTATTATTGATCCCCATCCTCCAGTGTGTGCGTACACGTACACACCCACACACACACACACACACACACACCAATTTTCTTTGTTATTTCAAAAAATGTGTGGGCCGGGCTGGACCATAAATCTGGCCCACCCAATGTCAAGGCCCGGTCACATCAATGGAGTGGTTTGGTGGTTTTTACCAATAAACATAACATATGAGTTTGGGGTTAAGCCCACTTAATTTGTTTTCTGGAAGCCAATCCATTGAAGGATTTCTGTTAATACCCCTTATGAATACAAAGATATGCCCTCAGATAAATCTAGCCCTTGGAGGGGGGAACATTCTAATTCTCCCATTGAACTTTGCCTTGAAAAGTGGCATTTGTGGCATCATAATGAGAACTCAAAATTAGATTAGTAAGATTTTCTGTTAACACTCCTGTTGAATGACAAAGATATGCCCTCATATAAATCCAGGCTCTGTTTTTTTTTTTTTTACCGCACATATTTGTGTTGTAAGTGATGGCCCACTGAAAGGTCTTCCGAAAGGACAAAGTGGTGTGACCTCAGACAATAAAACATGGGCCACTTAGGGGCTGTTCGTTATTTATTTTCGTGGTTGTCGGAAAATGTCCACCTTTGATCGTCAAATTTTGCATGACCCTCCCCTAGCGAGCTTCAGAACTTTGATGACCGTCCCCGCAAATCCGTCTAAAAATGCATGACCCTCCCCTAGGGAGAAATAAGAAAAAGCCCTATACCTCCTTATTTTTCGAGATACGTTAATTGACCAACGCTGCTGCTTACTGAATGGCATCATGATCTTGGAAAGAAGGAAAAAAATGACAAGACTCTGCCCTATTTTCTTCTGGGGACCCCGAAAATAAATAACGAACAGTCCCCTAATAATGAGCATTTTGATCACAAACATTTTTATCCAATGTTTTGCTAAGAGCATTATATCATATGGTATAATAGAACAATAACCAATGGAATAACTTAACGTGAGGTTTATTATGTATAAGTCAGCTGTCAGAATCAACAGGATACACTTTTATTGTAGACAAAATGTTGTATGCGATTTTTTGAATGAAAAGAATGCCACCAAGAATAAATTTGGCGTGCGTGTACGTGTGTTTGTGTGAGTGGTCTTTATGTGTGCGTACGTATGTATGTCTTTGTCAGTGATATCTGAGAGTAGTAAGAGTGAGAGACCAAGACAAGGAGAGAGTAACTTTGCTGATATATACAAGGAATGTTGTCTGAATGGTCTGCCCCGATGAACCTTCAACTTTGACCTCTGGGGTGGTCATGGTAATTTACACACACTTAACCTTGCTGACACAGATGCCCCACTCCAGCTGAGGTGGAGAGTTCCAGAATGTTTGGCATCAGGCAAGACTTAACCTGTGTAAGAGAAGGGAGGAATAGAGAAAAAATGCAGGGAGAGCGAGAGAGATACAGTATAAAGATAGAGAGAGACAGACGGACAGACAGACTGACTGAGAGATATATCGAGAGAGAGAGAGAGAGAGAGAGAGAGAGAGAGAGAGAGAGAGAGAGAGAGAGAGAGAGAGAGAGAGAGAGAGAGATATATTCAGTCACAAGGGTCAAAGGGTGAAAGGCAGAGGATAAGAAAAACACAGGATGACAAGGAAGGGTCTATGAGAGAAAGGACAAAGGAATAGACAGACATAGAGAGGATAAGAAAAAGATAGATAGCTAGAGCAAGACAGGCCCAGTAATAGAAAGATAAGAAGAACAGAGGTGTTTAGAAAAGTGAGAGTGGGTTTCATTGTGACAATAGGTTTTGAAGTACACTGTACAATATTTTAGTGGTTTGTTTCCAGAATTCATGCCACCCATTCACAAATGTTACCTTTTCGATTTATACTTACCAATGAGGCAACAATACACACAGCCAAATGAAAGTTCCCAGAGAAACCTATATGTGACAATTTGGTTTTCTGGAAGGTTCCTCAGAGAACCAATGAACCCAAATGCGGAGGTGGAAAAAAGAAGTAGGCCTACTCCTAGGAACCTCAGGGTTCTACGCAGGATGTTTAGTATCTTCAGAGAACGTTTAGAGTTCATCAAATAACCTTTAGGTTCCCCCACACAATCCAACTCGAGGTCTTTTATGAAACTTTCAAATTTGTACAGTGTACCTAAGAGTTCCTCATAATGCATACTGTTCTGCCATTGGAATTATTTATCAAATAAATCAAATAAATTTATCAAAATATATTACTACCATAGTACTACTACGACATTACAGAGTTTTCAGTGGTACATTACGACTTGGTCATTGCTAGCCTAGTAAACCAGCTCCAACCGCAGGATGCCGTCATTTTTCGGCTGCGAGTGGTCTGGCCTCGCATCGTTTGAGTGGTCTGCCAGGCTTGCCAAGAATCTGGCAAACCAATCACAATGCAGAGATTTGTTTTAAATTTGTTTTGAATCAAAGTGGGCCGGGTTTTGAGGGAGTGACGACGAAGCTCGCAATGTTGGGAAAGCACATCAACGAGAAAGATAGCGCTGATTGGTCAGAGCGCCGGCCTATAGGCACAGGCACGGTTTGAAAGACAACAGGTTGTTCTCATCAACAATCTTTGCGATGTATCGTTCATCGGGGCCAGACTAAATTACACATCCAATCTCACATTTAGGTTGGTTTATCAGGCTAGGTCATTGGCATTAGTAATACATTAAGACTTGGTCACTGCCTTTTGGTAACAATAAACTTATAATTGTGTGTCGACGCATTTAAAATACCCCTTCCCTTTTTAAATGGAACAGAGGAGTCTTGAGCAAGGCTGCTTTGTCACAACAGATGAATTGCAGAAGAGATGACAGGAACTGCCCTTACGCAAACTCTTCCTTCAGGTGGCCGTGTCCACATCGCATCTATTTATGCCTTCTGTCCACATGAGCAAGTGTTTGTGTGCGTGTGTGTGTGCGTGCGTGTGTGTGTGTGTGTGTGTGCGCGTTTGTGTGTGTGTGTGTGTGTGCGTGTGTGTGTGCGTGCGTGTGTGTGTGTGTGTGTGTGCGCGTTTGTGTGTGTGAGTGCGTGTGTGTGGCAAGAGTACAGGAAGGACACACTGATCCACTGATCACATCGAGTGACTGACACACCCTGGAACATCCTGCTGTGTGTGTGTGTGTGTGTGTGTGTGTGT
>NC_085876.1:10619582-10624582 GCF_034702125.1 Engraulis encrasicolus
GATATTGTAGTTGCTGCAAATTTGATGTGGCAATATCTCTAAAGCAGGACACATTTGGACGATAAGGCTTTGTCACAAGATAAAGGAGGTGTAATGAAGAGCATTTTCAGTCTCAATTTTCCTAAACTATGTAGTTACTGCACTTTGCCCTTTGTAGGGCAGTATACTAAGGATGGGTTTCTATGCTGTATTGAACCTCCCCTTTCCTCCTCCAAAAATAACACCTTCCTCCATTCCCACATTAGTATCTTCTTCCAGGAAAATCCTTTGTAACGTTGCATTACATTGCACATCGCTGGTGCTTTTATGTAAAGCCATTTACCGATATTACAAGGTTTTGGTTACAGTCCCTGCAGCAGCGTGGGGATATGTGCCTTGCTGAAGCGCACTTCAGCCATGGAGAGAGGAGGAAGGGATTGGTAAGGGTGGGGATTGAACCTGCAACCCTCTGATCCACAGTCCAACTTCTTAACCATTACACCACGGCTGCCTCATAACCATAACCATAATCATCAGAGATTCTTTAAGTATAGAGATATGCCAACATAATAGGTTTCTATGGGCACCTACCATCCGGTCTGCCTAAAGGGCCGTGTCATAATGCTCTTAGCATTGAATAGAACAGTCCTCAGGTCTGCCTAGGTCTGCCTAAAGGGGGATTTCCCCCCCAATAATAGAACCCGATAACAATGGGCCAATGGAACCTCTCTCTCTCTACTCTCTCTTACCCTATCCTTCATCCTCCTCATGATCATCACAGCCGCTCCTCAACACCCACCCTTAGAAGTAAAAATACTTCCTAATTTTTCTGCTCTGAGTATCTGTCTTTAAAGTTGGGAGAGTCACTCCTACATGTTCATGAATTGCAAATGCAAATTGTCAGGTCCAGTTTTAGACATCATTACCATTTAAAATACACCAGCTGTGAAAATGACAGCCTTTAAAACAACATCCTGCACCTTTTCCATGCAGTATCAGACATTAGAACCGTCAAGCCCGATTTTAGGTTTACCCACCTGAGAGTGTTTGGGTAGTGCTTTTCACGGAGAAGTAAGAGAGGAGGTGTAATTTTATGTGTTGTTCAAAGCAGCCCTGTTTTCCAGGTCTATTCTGGCCGAGCGTTTTGCTTGCAGCTTATGTTTGCTGATGTGAGTCACAGCTAAAAGTGGCTGCATGGAGGCGGTAATGGACAGGCCAGTGTGTGTGTGCGTGTGTGCGTGCGCGTGTGTGTGTGTGTGTGTGTGTGTGTGTGTGTGTGTGTGTGTGTGTGTGTGTGTGTGTGTGTGTGTGTGTGCGTGTGCGTGTGCGTGTTTACATAAGTACAACTTTAAAATCACTCAGGTGGTGGATCCATACAACTGTTTCTCTGATGCAGGATTTTTTTTGGGTATGGAATGATAGAGGGACCTGGACTGCTTTTACCAAAAGCACTGAAGTAGAACTTAAAGGAGAACTTCTGCCAATTTCAATATGCTGTTTCATTGCTGACGCTACCCTTGACTTGTCATTTTTCGGCTCAGTCCTTTGTGAGATCTGAGCTATTCTAATGGGGGCAGATTTGTTTACATTAAGATTGTTCTTAACACATGCCTACTCCAAATATTATCCCAAAAGGTACCACTGTTTGGTTGTTGTCTGCTGATGTTGCATAACCTTTTGGATGTTATTGGGAATAAATAAAGATGATTTAAAAAAATAATTTTAATATTCAACTACTGACAAGTCCAGGATAGGGCGACCGTTTCGACTGCATGTCCAAATTGGCAGAAATTATCCTTTAAGTCAAAGTAATGCTTTACTGTGAGTTGTCCTGTAGGCCTACTATGGCTCAGGAGGTAGAGAGAGTGATGGAGGAAACTGCTATTTCTCTTGGGCCATTCTCTCGGCGCACTTCACCTAACGGTTTAGGCAGTGGCGACTCCAGGTTCAGCTGGGGCCCCAAGCGAAATGGCGAAGTAGAGAATATTTGAAAGAAATTTGCCACTACTGTAGCAAAGTGTGAGCTGTTACTCATCACTCTGGGGAACCCACACGGCTGCTTGGCTAGCCTGGTGACAAGATGCGCCTCTGTGTTTAGGTAGTTTGTCTTGGCTCCTCAGAGTACACTCTACTAGCATTAATTCAACACATGGAGAGTCTAGCATTACTCCCACAGTGTTGATTCTGCTCTCCAAGTGTTGTTGTAACACCACATAGTTAACTGTGCAGGGTGATGGCTGGGGCCATCCGTGACTCACGCATCCTCATTGTGACCCCCTCAGTCAGACTTCAGCCACTGAGTCAAAGTGTCATGGCGATCGCATCATCATATGGTCACAAGACCTGATGGGAGTCACCTGATCATTAGAGGGGGGTCGCATGATCAAGACTGGCATTCAGAGCAACGTGGAGCCAACAGACAACAACATGTTGACAGAAGAATTTAAATTAATTCTGAAATGCAGTGAGAATACAGACACAAAAATAAAATGAACATTAACACAACAGCACTGTCTGCTGTAGTTTGAGATAAATATTTATTTGCCAATTCATTAAATTAATTAAACACATTAGTACCTGTTATCTTCTTTTTCTGTGGTAATATATTTTTCACTTTCTGTTTTCGGTTGTTGACTTAATCTGTTGATGGTATTAGACAGCTATAGTGTCACTCATGCCTTTCGCGAACTCGTGTAGCTAAATGCTGGTGTCATTTTAAACAAAAACTTGTTCCTGGACACAGACAGTCCTTACCAATGAATTCTCCAAGGACTGTTCTTAAAACCATGTTCACAGCTTTGATTGGAACAAATGCACCTTGTGCATAACCAGCAAACACACACACACACGCATGCATGCATGCACGCACGCACGCACACACACACACACACACACACGCACACGCACACGCACACGCACACGCACACACACACACACACACACACACACACACACACACACACACACACACACACACACTAAACAGGCGTATTCCATGGTTCAACCAGAGTGCATTACTATTTTTAGTCTGAAAACATCAAGGTCTCTGTCTAGTGTGAAGTGTGTAGAAGCACCCGTGAAAGCAACTCTGTGCGAAGAAGAGAATCTACACCAGGGGTCCCCAACTTTTCTGGGGTGCATTTCCCGAAACCATAGTTGCCAACTATGTTAGCTACTTTGTTGTTTTCAATGCAATTTCCCATTGGCAACTACCCAAGTTGCTAACTGGCTAACAACTATGCATTCGAGAAACGCACCCCTGGCTACCAAGGGCTACCTGAGGCCGACTTGTTTGCTCAGCATTCTCAAGTAGAAGTAATCCTCTGACAGTACTCTTCCAGATGTAAATACAACACTAAAGTGAAGTGAAAGTGAAAGCCCCATTGGGAAACTCCAACTCCCATTGTCATTGTAACACAGCACTCCACAGCACACAAGTTGAAACCATATAATATTATACTAGTAGTGTTGTAATTACATTTGTAAGAGTAATTCCTCTTGTACTTTAAACAACTCTGATTACGGGGCTACTGGCAAAATCCCCCAAAACACAGTGAAAAAACATGGTGTCTTACTCCCTGTCTCCCCCTCTCTTGTGTGTTCCGCAGGAGTGTCGTCTCGTTTCCCAGAGATCATGGCGGCGGGGACCCACTCACCGGGCGGCCCCAACGGGATCATACGCAGCCAATCATTCGCCGGCTTCAGCACGCTGCAGGAGAGGCGCTCTCGGTAAGACATGCTACCGCAGACAGACATACAGACATAGCCTACTGTACAGTGAGACAGACAGACAGACAGACAGCCAGAGAGACAGACAGACAGACAGGCAGACAGGCAGATATACTGTACAGATATTCAGACAGACATACTGTACAGACAGACAGCCAGAGAGACAGACAGGCAGACATACTGTACAGATATTCAGACAGACATACTGTACAGACAGACAGCCAGAGAGACAGACAGACAGACAGACATACAGACAGACATACTGTACAGACAGACAGACAAGACAAGACAAGACAAGACAAGACAAGACAAACAAAAATATCACACAGTGCACCTTTAAGATGTGCGAGCTCCAACGCGTCAAGTCCAACGGCGCAGTACTTCCATTGTAAAGTATGCTCAGCTTTAACACGTGCATAATATTGAGCATGGCGTAGTAGACAGGGCTGTAGTGGAGGGTAAACGCACGTAAACGCCGTTTACGCACCTCTGGAATTTAGGAAATAGCGTTCACCCACCTCTAAATAGCGTTTACCCACCTCTAAATAGCGTTTACGCAGCTCTTAATGGCAATTACGCACGTCAAAGTTCCCTGCGCCTTGTGATCTGCCGTTGGAATAATCCAAAATAAATTTGGTGTCATTTAAAAAATATTGTTGAACATAGGCCTACTTAACGCTTTAGTAGGAATCATTTTCATCTGCTCTGTATTCGGATATGTGACCTTCCAATCAGTGCCTTTCGGCTGCGGCGGCAACACCAATCAGGATCCAGGGAATATGTAAACACATAGGTCTACACGTTGTGTATTTGCCTGCCTGCATAGTTAATCATAGTTAATCATCATGGATAGGGTGACCAGACGTCCTCTTTTTCCCTACTTTTGAGACCTAAAAAATGTGCGGGGGGAATTTCAGAAATGTCCGGGATTTTGTTGGACTGCCTGAAATATAGACCTAATTCATCTGCATTATAATGTTCATTCCGTTCCATTTGACTCCACTGCAGGTTTCTCTCTACCGTTCGCAAATTAGTCACGCCCTTCTCATCAAATCTAGCCACTTCGCACCGTGTGTCCGAAAGAAGTAGGGGACAAGCCAGTGCGCCCCATGTTTACAAGCGAAAGCGCATCTGTCCGCCGGTTCTACGGACGGCAATGCCGATAGAAACGCAAATGCACGTTCGCGCGGTGGAGTTGGAAAACAAAAAAAATCCCGCGTGTGAAGCCAGGTATGAAAGTAACCTAACACAGGAGTAAGCCTAGTAACACCACCAAATCCATCATTTAGGGA
>NC_085876.1:10627082-10632082 GCF_034702125.1 Engraulis encrasicolus
TAGTCTACATTTTCATGAACAAAATGAATCCAGGCAAAGACCCAGGGGTCTGTTTCACAAATGTACAGTCGTTTGAAATATTTAAGTGTAATTTTATTACTTTTCATGGCTATAAACCTGCCCACACCCTGTAAAAACAGCTGTCCCAAGGACAGACATCATCATTTCAATTGACTTAAAATGTAAAAATCACTGATATTATTTAATAATATCACCATTATGTGAAAGTCCATATTGAAGTGGTTCTGCAGATATGCACATAGTGCGTGTAAAGCAATATTTACAACTATTTTCTGATTGCTCAAAGTGTGTCCAGCATATTAGTTACCACCGTCCGATTTTTTTAAAAAGACAATAAAATCAGGTATGCACAAGGTCATTGTCATTACTTAGGACCCCTTTTCAAACCTTTAGCTCTACTGAATACTTCACCATCACTGAAGCTCCTGTAAGTTTACTAACTTGTCCTCAATTTGTTAATTTGTTTGGACACAGGTACTGTCCCAACCATAAACTGTCAACACCGTCGGGGGTTTTGATAGTATTATGTTACATTAATGTTAATTATATATACTTTTTCAGAAGCAGCATGAAGCCCCTAAGAAACAGAGCGAAAACGAAGTGGCTAATGTGAGCAAAAAATGCATAATATGTAAAAGAGTGTTTTTTTGTCTCACACCGTCAGATGTCACCACCGTCAGATTTTGTTCCGCTCATCATCTTGTTCCATATTTTACTAAATTGTGCTGGTTAATGAAACATTACCAGACATGTTAGTAATAATTGTGACCCAAACTTATACTCCAGCCTCCACTGAGGTGCATTTGGAGGGTTTTTTTGTCACAAAACCTGACGGTGGTGACATCTGATGTAGTTCACAAAAAAGCATGTGTTTTACATGTTTTTGATAAGTTTTAAGAATATGCTTCCAATAAGTATCTACAATTATGTTGAATTGTAAAAGTAATTCACTTAAATACAGTAAACATGTTTTTTTACTTCTAATTCTGTCTGACGCTGGTGACAAAACCAAGAAAGAGCCCATTTTATGAAAAATGTAAAACATGGGGAGCTTGGCCAATACATTCACTGTACAGCCAAGACCTTCATCTATGATAATACACCTCTATATTTTCGATTTGAACAACTTAAAACCTGTTCATGCCACATTTTCAATAATCTAGGCCTACTTCATAGAGTATCTAACAAATGAAGAAAAAACACCTGCACAAACATACTGTGCACACACAAAAATAAAGTGTTTATGCTAGATGTCATTGACTTGAGAACGCTATTTATTTTGCTAAATGTAGGTAATAATTAGGCCACTTTCACCACCTTCAGATTACTGTCACCACCGTCAGTTCTTAAGTCACCACCGTAAGAAGGAGTTTTGGAAATTTTAAATGAATGTGCTTACAAAATGTTCCTTTGGAGTTGTTGAATTATCAAAGTAATAGCAAATTTAAGCCTACACGAATATTTGTGAAATTACAAAAAATGGTTTGATCTATTTAGGCATTAAGTAAGCATTGTCTGACAGCACATATTTTTGAATTAGAACACATGAAGCAGTATTAAAATAGAATGAAAGTGAATTTTCAACATTTAAAGGCGTATGTGTGAACCAAAAAACACACACAATCACTTAAAAACTCCAGATACATATGCAACCAAATCAATACACTTTTATTGCATTTAATTGTGTCTGACGGTGTTGACAAAAAACAAGGTATGATCGGAGAAAAACCTGATTTCTGAAAAAAATTCAAAATGGGGAGATTGGCCTTGCGCATTTCTGAAAAGCCAAGACCTTTGTCAACGAGGATATACCATATTATTTTGTAATTCACTTTGTTTTTTCCTTTCAAGATTACAACCTGTTTTAGCCACTTTCTCAAGAATCAGTGATATATATAATAAATAAAGCCTGCCTCTCCCTCTCCCTCCTCCCTCTGCATGCATTCTTCCTCTCTTTTTCCTCTCTCGCTCCCTCTCTCTCCAATCCCTCTCTCTACTCTGCATGCCTTCTCCATCCCTCGCCATCATGAAGTTGTTCACAAGTATAGGGATATTTTTCAAAACGCATTGGTTTTGACCTCTCGCTCACACATACACATTTTAAAAAATATATCCCACTTAGGGGGCTAAAAACTCACCTGTTTTTGGTTTTATCCACTTGTTGTGTTTATGTTTGTTTATGTCATTGTCACACAGCACTCCACAGCACACAAGTGCACACTGCACACAACGAAATAGCATTTTTTCTTCACCCGTGCATACGTAATATGATAAAATATCCGCATTCAGAAGTATCCACATGCATGTAACCAGCACTTCAATGTCCCTCTCCTCTCCTGGCAGGTGTAACTTGTTCAGGTGTAACGGTGCTTGCACACCGCAAGCGCGAGATGTCCACTAAATGTGTCCGAAACGGTTAGAATACATGAAAACAGATGATGCCTTGCACACAGGAGCTCGCGACATGTCTGCGATGCTCCTTGAAAATATAACTCGAGTCTATTTTCCTGCGTGGACGTCCGCGTTCAATGAGCGGGCTCTATTGAAAATGAATGGCTGCTTCCCACGGACAGAACGTGGACGCTGACTGTGCAGTGTGCCAGGCAGCCCACGAACCTCTTGGACTCGCCATGCTCCCGGACACGTTAAGCGAACGCAAATATCTGTGTGTTTCCACCGTAATTCTCTCTCCTCTCCTCCTTTCCCGACAGGTGTAACTCGTTCATGAGTAACTCTGTGATCCCCCTCTCCTTTCCCGACAGGTGTAACTCGTTCATGAGTAACTCTGTGATCACGCTCTCCTTTCCCGACAGGTGTAACTCGTTCATGAGTAACTCTGTGATCCCCCTCTCCTTTCCCGGCAGGTGTAACTCGTTCATGGGTAACTCTGTGATCCAGAAGAAGCCCAGCTCCAAGGCCAAGAAGCCGCACGCCTCGGCCAAGAGCAGCAGCAGCAGCAGCAGCTCCAGGGACCCGCAGCCCAAGAGGGTGGAGGAGGTGTACAGCGCCCTCAAACAGGGACTGGAGTGAGTACAGTATACACACATACTGGACGCATGCGCACGCACGCACGCACTTGCGCACACACGCGCATCCCTTACGAAAATGCACCATGGTTTATTATGGTATTACTATGATTATCATGGTATGTCATGGTTACTCTCAGTACTCTGAACCTACCATAATGGTACTATGGCTTACTATGGTATTACTGTGATTTTTATGTAGTAACATGGTTCTACCATGGTATTTCATGATTACTCTACCCTTACGAAAATCGACCATGGTTGTAATGCAGTAACCATGGTTTTACTACCACATTTAATGGTGATTCCAAGTACTATCAACCAACCCATAGTTCTAGTACAGTAGCTGTCATAGTAGTAGCCCTTACAAAGATTAACCATGGTTGTACTATGAAAACTAATCATGTTTTTACCACAGATTTACCAGGGATTATAGTTAATCATGGTTTGCAGTGTAGGCTAACCATGACAACCATGGTTTGTGACTATGGTTTAACTTATGGTATAACCATAGTACAGTATATCACGAAAGTGAATACACCCCTCACAGTTTTGCAGATTTTTGAGTATATGTTTTCATAGGAAAGCATTACAGAAATGTAACTTTGACACAATGATTAGTGACCTTTTAACAACATATTTAAGCGCTTAAATTTCTTGTTCACTCAGAAAAAAACAAAATACAGCCATTAATGTTTGAACATGTACTCACAAAAGTGAGTACACCCCAGATTAAAATCCGGTACAGAAGGGGCTATGTTGGCTCGAATCGTCTCAAAATGAAACGAAATGAAAAGGGATGACAAGGGAGGTCATCAGTGTGCGTTTCAACCTTTCTTTGCATTGAACTTTTACATTTTGAGTCTGCATCTGGCTTAAATAGATTGGTGTGAGATTTGAATGGAATCCTATGGAGAATATCATGATCTGCTTCAGTAGTCACAGTGCATGTTGACATGTATGTTTCTTTTAGGTGTATTTCAGATTGCCAATGTTGACAGCATTCATGCATCCCCAAACCATGTCAGTCCCACTACCATGCTTGGCTTATGAGAGGATACACCTTTTTTGTAAAACTCACTTGTTTACCACCACACATGCTTGACACCATCTAAAGCAAATGTGTTTATCTTGGTTTCAAGAGAGATGAACAGACCAAGGATATGAATCACTGGAACCATGTTGTGTGATCTGAAGAGACCAAGATAAACAAATTTGCTTTAGATGGTGTCAAGCATGTGTGGTGGTAAACAAGTGAGTTTTACAAAAAAGGTGTATCCTCTCATAAGCCATGGTAGTGCCATGGTAGTGGGACTGACATGGTTTGGGGATGCATGAATGCTGTCAACATTGGCAATCTGAAATACACCTAAAAGAAACATGCATGTCAACATGCACTGTGACTACTGAAGCAGATCATGATATTCTCCATAGGATTGCATTCAAATTTCACACCAATCTATTTAAGCCAGATGCAGACTCAAAATGTAAAAGTTCAATGCAAAGAAAGGTTGAAACGCACACTGATGACCTCCCTTGTCATCCCTTTTCATTTCGTTTCATTTCGAGACGATTCGAGCCAACATAGCCCCTTCTCTACCGGATTTTAATCTGGGGTGTACTCACTTTTGTGAGTACATGTTCAAACATTAATGGCTGTATTTTGTTTTTTTCTGAGTGAACAAGAAATTTAAGCGCTTAAATATGTTGTTAAAAGGTCACTAATCATTGTGTCAAAGTTACATTTCTGTAATGCTTTCCTATGAAAAGATACACTCAAAAATCTGCAAAACTGTGAGGGGTGTATTCACTTTCGTGATATACTGTATACTCTTGACCATAAACCATGGTTCCCCCCAAACCATGTTTTATTTTAACCATGGTCGCCCACCCAAAAAGTCCTTTTTTAAAACCATGGTTTTAAAAAGCATGGTGGGGGGAAGGGTGTATGGT
>NC_085876.1:10649582-10654582 GCF_034702125.1 Engraulis encrasicolus
ATGTTAGCCTCGCTCTTTAATCCTTACCTCCCTTCCCTCTCTCCCTCTCTCTCTCTCTTTTCCGTCCCCCTCTACCCATCTTTTTCTCTCTTTCCATCACCCTCTGATCTCCTCTGTTTCTTTTCCGCCCCCCTCTCCATCTCTCTCTCTCTCTCTCTCTCTCTCTCTCTCTCTCTCTCTCTCTCTCTCTCTCTCTCTCTCTCTCTCTCTCTCTCACTCCCCTCTCTCTCTCTCTCTCTCTCTCTCTCTCTCTCTACTTCAACCCCTCTCACCCTGTCTGTCTTTCTTTCTTTCTTTCTTTCTTTCTTTCTTTCTTTCTTTCTTTCAATTCCACTCTCCACTTCTCTCACTTTTTCTCTCTCCCTCCTTCTGTCTCTATCTATCTCTTTTTCTCCACCCCCTCTCCTTTCCTTTTTCACTGTCTTTTCATACCCCCTCTCTCTCTCTCTTCGTGTCCTCCCCCTCTCTACCTCTCTCTCCATCCTCCTCTCATCTCATCTCTCATCCATCTGTTTGTATGTTACTGTTTGTTTTTTCACGCTTCTATTTTTGTCCTCCTCTCTATGATTTTTTTTCTCTCCCTCCACCTCTTTGTGACTCCATCCCCCATCCCTAGTGTTATCCTCTCTCTCTCTCTCTCTCTCTCTCTCTCTCTCTCTCTCTCTCTCTCTCTCTCTCTCTCTCTCTCTCTCTCTCTCTCTCTCTCTCTTTATCACTCATCCTTCACTCATTATGGCTTTCCATCCCCCTCCCCCTTATTTTCATCCTTTTTTCCCCTTATGCCTCCATCTATAGACCCCACTCCCCCCATTTGTCATTGCATTATGCTCTCTCTCTCTCTCTCTCTCTCTCTCTCTCTCTCTCTCTCTCTCTCTCTCTCTCTCTCTCTCTCTCTCTCTCTCTCTCTCTCTCTCTGTGTCTCTCTCTCTCTCTCTCTCCCCACCGAGAACACACCTACTCTCATTGAAGTACTTGAATTAATGTGAGAAAATGAATGACTTAAATTAATGGCACTTTCACTTATGCCTTGTAGATCTCTCTCTCTCTCTCTTAGATCCTCCACAGTATCTCTCACCCTTCCTAATCTTCCCTTCTCTCATATGCAACCCCATTCATCCACTGTCCTATCTTTAAGTGGTATGGTAATAACCTAGCCTGGTCCTGACCATCCCATAATACTACCATTCCATTTCGTATTCATGTAGTAGTGGAGCCAATCCTTTGGCGAGGCTAGTAATAAACCCCCTCTCTCTCCCGTAGATCTTCATGCGTTACGGTCGTCAGCGCTGGAAGCTGAAGGGTCGTATAGAGGCCAACTCTCGGCAGAGCTGGGACGGGGAGGAGATGGTCTTCATGCCCCTCATCACGGATCTCATCTCCATCAAGGTACCACCATGTCTCCGGCTCCTGCAGTCTCCTCCTCTTCATCTCTCTCTTTGACCTCTCGTTTTTCTCCATTGCTGTCTTCCAAACTCTACACACTGTGCGCTGTGAAGTGTGGTCAAGTGCACTTTCCAACCTCCGAGAGTAGGAAAATTCAGAGGGTGAAGTGGCTTTCACGCATAATGGAAATAACAGTTGCTGAAATGATCATTGTGTTGACAATTTCTTTGCCAATTGTCGATTTGCCTTTTGAATCTAAACTGTGCTGTTATTACGGGGCATCAGCAGCTTGACAGTTCAACAACGTAACAAACATGGCGGCTGTTGAGTGCGAAAAAGTGTACTTCACACTTCGAAAAATTGCCATTTTGAGGGCATCATCCAGGTACTTACAGTAAAGTAGAAATAGAAGTACAGGTTCGGATTAATGTACAGGCTAGATATGGCTGCAGCCTACGGGCCCCCACCAGGCAGGGGCCCCCCAGTTGACCAAAGAAGGGGGAAATCTATATAACTGGGGAAATGTAACTTAGTCTGCTGTGCCAGGTAGAGCTTTAAACCATATTAATGCCCCTCTTGCGTTGGAATTATGACACAAGTGTATGTAGTTTTGTTGAAGTGTGCCTTCCTTAAGGTTCTACAGCAGACTGTAGCCTAGTGCAGTGTTTCCCAACCTTTTTTGTCCTGCGTACCCCCTAAGCCATGTTGTCATATGAAGAGTACCCCCTCATGCATGCTCTATATCTATTCTGCTATCCCAAAGTGGCTACACCCCATGTATTTGTTATTATTGCATTTCTCCACGTACCCCCTGAGGTGTGCTCACGTACCCCTAGTGGTACACGTACCCCTGGTTGGGAAACACTGGCCTAGTGGCCCAGGACCTTTTTAACCAGGGGCTCAGGATTTGGCTGATTAGCTTCGCCGATTAGCAAGGCACTTCCTCGTCGCAATTCTCACAAATTTGCTCATTTCCGACGCCACTTCGCTCAAAGAGGGTGGATGCGATTGGTGGGTGCGCAAGTTTAATGTTTGGCACACATACCTATACAGGTGTGTGGTTGGGCACCTCCATGCATCCAATGCTGTCTTCCATATATCTTTCTGGTCAATCGTAAGTCAGTCATTAACGTGGCACGTAATTGGCTGAGTAAACTGGCGGCGGAAACGACTCCATCTTTGAAGCTGAAAAATTTGTTCAATTTTGGCTGAATTCACTAGCCTAGCATTTCCCATTGAAATGACTGGAGGCGGGACTTATTCACTCTCTCCAGTTCTTATACTACCTGAATGTTTTTAACGTTACGGATGTAATTACAACACCAGTAGTATGATATTACAGTTAGATCCATGTAATATCATACGACTAGTGTTTTAATTTCAGTTATAACAGTAATTCCACTTCCACTTCTTCAACTCTGCTTCTTGTCCTTCCTCTTCCTCTATCTCATCTGTTCTTCTTACCTTAGTAGGTTCATCTTCAAGATGCTGCCTCTCTCCCACTTTTCCATTCTCCATCGCCCTTCCCTCGTTTTCTTTTCCTCCTCTATTCCACTGCTGTCTAATTTACTTCTTCCTCTTCTTCCGACTCCCCCTGGTTTTCCCCATCCCCTCATCCCCCCATCACTCCTTCTCTTGCTCCCCTCCTCCTCAGGCACCTGAGTGCCACCATCTCTCCCCCAGTGACATACATGCGCCTTGACATTTCAATTAGAATCTATAACTGTACATGGAGTCTGCGCCCACACAAAGTGACCCACTGCTGATCTAAGTTCTATTGATGGAAACACGTGGGCTAATAGCCGTGATAAAATGGCCCAACAATCTCTGCTGGTGGGTTTAGCCATGCAAGGCTGCATAAGAAGTAACTCAGTGCATCATCTTGAAATGTCGTTCATATTAGTGTCTTACATTAAAGGGACACTCCACCCATTTGCATTATGCTTTCAATTGCTAGACACCCAGTCATACTTTTGAATGGTCGTGCAACACTCTCTCAATTCCCCCTGAGACAGGAGGAATCCGTATTCAACTCTTAACACTTCCCCCTACAATGATGTAAAAATCGTCATTTTGCATCATTGTAGGAGGAAGTGTAAGAGAGGTGGATTTCTTTTGAGACTACAAGCCATTTTCCCACCCTTTCAACCCCGCCGATAGGGGGTTGGACCTAATGTGCTAACAGACCTATCACAGATCAGTGTGCCAGTGCTATTGAAATCACTTGCATTGAGGCTCCAGTAAGTCACTGGCAGAGCTGCCTGGGTTTGGCCTGTGGAACTTCAGCATTGCAATGCATTATGGGGATTGTTGTCACAAATCCCACAAGCACTAAAAAGTCATTTTCAGCCTTTTCTCGGCCAAGAAGTCACCAAATTAGAAATGTATGCTACTATTCTAATACATATATCACTTTCAATACATATTCATGTCTCCAGAGGTGGAATGCCCCTTTAAATTGCAACAGGGGCAGCCATGGGTAAATGGGTAAGGAGGTGGTGTTAAGATGAGAGGAGTGCATGTTTGAATCCCACCCTTACCTCTCTCTACACCTTCATCCATGGCTGAAGAGTGCTTGAGCAAGGTGCCTAACCCCACATTGCTCCAGGGACTATAACCAATACCCTGTAAAAACTGTAAGTTGGTTTGGATAAAAGCGTCAGCTAAGTGTAATGTAATGTAATTTAATATAATGCATCAACCTTTCGGCTATAGACCCGGTAGACCCTATTGCTGTTTTACCAGAAAATGCTTTAGGGGTCTTACGTAGTTGATGTGTATAATGGAACTCATGTCAAAAGACACGTTTTTGCTATGTAGCGACTAGGGCTGTAACGATATTGTATCGAACCGAGAAATCGTGATACACAGACTCACGATACTGTGTCATGATACAAAGAGGCAGTATCGTGATACGCTCTTTTAACGTTTTGATACCCATCTGCCCAGAAAACAACCACATGATATGAAGTGATAGAGCTTCCAAGCATCATCATTATTACATAGAAACTTTTTAAAATTATTTGTAGCCTCTTGTAACCTATTCTACGTTTGAACTATCATATTTTTTTATTCATAAAGATTATAATGTTGGCAAATGTAAAATCGAAGGGTGTATCGAACTGTAGGTCATGAATCGTGATACAAACTGAATCGTGAGTTGAGTGTATCACTACAGCCCTAGTAGCGACGCTAAATGACAGCCGAGTGATGCATAACCTTGAGATCCGACCGCATGTGACGCGTTGACTATGTAAGCCTCCTTAGGGGAGGATGGGGTTAGTTTATCACCTTTCCCAGGTGTATGCATATGACCTTTTAGCTGTGACATTTGACCTTTGACCCCGTGTCTCCCAGGTGACGGAGCTGAAGGGCCTAGCGACGCACGTGTTGGTGGGCAGCGTGATCTGCGAGACCAAGGACCTCTTCACCGCCATGCCGCAAGTGGTGGCAGTGGACGTCAACGACCTGGGCACCATCAAACTCAACCTGGAGGTCACTTGGTAGTGAGTACACAATAATAACTGTAATAACTGTATTTGTATAGAAGAATTCATTCAAGACGCGCAGCTCAATGTGCTTAACAATTAGATTAACATTACGACTTGGTCATTGCC
>NC_085876.1:10657082-10659582 GCF_034702125.1 Engraulis encrasicolus
AACCAAGTGTGCTGTCCTATGTGTGTGTGTGTGTGTGTGTGTGTGTGTGTGTGTGTGTGTGTGTGTGTGTGTGTGTGTGTGTGTGTGTGTGTGTGTGTGTGTGTGTGTGTGTGTGTGTGTGTCTGTGAGTCTGTGTGTCTGTGTGCACGTGTGTGTGCGTGTTTGTGCAAGTGTGTGTATTTGCAGTGTTTGCTGTGGGAACATGCTTTGCTCTGTGGCCTGTGTTTGCAGTGTGTATTACTTCTTAACCCAGTATTACTTCTTAACCCCATTTTAACCTTGAGCTTTCTCCTTGTGCTTTTGGGCTGCTGTGACTGTGTGTGCGTGCGTTCTTCTGTGTGTGCGTGCGTGTGTATTGCATCTTCAGTATACCTTGGATCCTCAACTCAATAAGCGGAGTTCATAATGACACAGTTGTCATCTCTAAATGTGTTTGCGTGTTTGTGAATGCGCATTCATGCGTGTGTGTGTGTGTGTGTGTGTCTCCTCCAGTCCACGCTGCCGGATGACGTGTTTGAGAACGGGGGGTGCGGGGGAGTGGCCGAGTGCAAGCGGCTGTCATTCACCTTCTCGGACACGCCCGTCTCCACGCCCACCACCACCTCCAGCCAATCGAATCCCGAGATCACAGTCACGCCCCCCGAGACGGACCCTCCCCCTCAGATCTCATTGGACGAAGAGGAGGAAGAGTTAGAGGATGAGGAGAACAGGAAGAGGGAAGATGTGGAAGATGGAGGACAGGGTCAAGCAGTGGCACGGGTAAAAGACGTCTTATTCACGCTTAATTATCAGAACTGGTTTTAATATTCTTACTTTTATCTATTTCTGGCTAGCCTAATATACAAGTTAAGGTCTTCCACATGCTTCAAAAATAGTATTGTTTTTTTTGGCAGTGCAGTTTTTTTTCTAAAAGCATACATTCTGTCTGTAAGATGACTTTATGTCTTTTCTGTGTGCAAGAGAAACTTTCAGATATCGTTGTACAGCTAAGAATCAGAATCTATGATTATGCTCCTGGTCCTACTGTACTTGCAGCCTTTTTTCTCGTGGCTAGGCAAATGTGTGCACAGTATTTACTCATTTACCTTTTATTCTTCTGTTTAGTTTACTTGATGTGTTACTATAGTGAGATTGGCATTTTTTTTATTTATTATTCACATCTTATGTCATCTGTAGTTATTCTGATTCTATTCTACATTGTGCACCAGCCTTATTAGTGTAATGTTGTGACACATGTATTGGCTGAAATGACTTATAACAGGGGCCATGTCTTACAATGACATTGACATTGAAATGATTTAGGTAACGGAGGAGGAGGAAATAGAAGTAGAGGAGGATGAAGACTTGGAGGAAGAGGAGGATGAGGAGGAGGAGGAGGAAGAGGAAGAGGCGACGAGCGGGAGCGTGTGTGCCAGCGACGTGGACTCGGAATGGGACCGGCGCACGGACAACAGCAGCATGCACCGGCATTCCGGTTCGGCCTCCGGCGCTCCGTCCCTGTGCTCCGGAGAGTCCTCCCAGCTCTCGGCCTCCGTGGTCGGACCAGAAGACGTGCTCTTCCTGGAATCTGGAAGCGGCTCCGAGGTGGCCATCGCCATCTCGCCTCCCGACGTCATTCCCAACCCAGACGTTCCGGACATTCCCGACGACGTTTCCGACATTCCGGATGGAATTCCCAACATTCCCGACGGCATTCCGGGTGGAATTCCGGATATTCCCGACGGCATTCCGGGCAGAATTCTGGACATCCCGGACGGCATTGCGGATGCGGAGGGCTCGGAGTTAAAGCCGGTGGAGCTGGAGTTGGAGGGGGGGAGTCTGACCAGGCAGCTGGTGAGGAGGCTGACGTCGTCGGAGGTGCTGCCCGAGGGAGGAGCCCTGAGCTGGGCAGGGGAGGGCAGCAGGGCCTTCCTGGAGAGCAGCCTGGAGGAGGCCATCCAGGTAAGATGTGTGTGTATGTTGAGGGTTAAGTGTGTGGGGGAGACATTGCACGGGGTGGTAGTCATTGTAGGATTGCCACTGTTGACACTCCTACTGTAGCCAGGCTATGCCCTCATAGTGAGGCAACACCTTCGGAGTTGCTTCTAGTCAGGTCACGAACAATATACTCTGAGCTCCGGAAAAAAAACGGGAACTCCACCCACTTTGTCGGAAACCAATCAACTTTGTGCAGCTCCAACGGTTACAAAGGCAGTGACATGGTTTAAGAGACTTTTTATTGGAACTAAGAAAATGCTTGGTTTCAACTGCGGCACAGCCTTCTTCTGGCCTCGACCAGTAGAAAATCGCGGGGCGAGGGTCAACCATGCCGTTTGGGAAGCGTTAATCGCTATGCACGGGCCAGACTAAGACTCGAACAGAGATTTGAAAGTCAGTGATAATCAGGCTACCCCCCTGCTCTATCTGGTCTCTCTGTCTATCCAGACTCTCTTGCTCCGCCTAGAGGCCATTCCACAGCGCTGCAGGGAGCTGCAGGACCTGGAACAGGAGGTGATGAGGC
>NC_085876.1:10674582-10714582 GCF_034702125.1 Engraulis encrasicolus
CATGGCAGAGAGCAGGGTAATTTGAGTTGAGACAGTGAGATATGAGATTGAATCAGGGCAAGCTGAACATGTGACTGGAGCAGAGGAAGCTAATGTGTTGTTGACGACTTTTAGGCGACGTGGCGAATCAGCTTCTGTACTTATCATTCTGTTTTTTTCTTTACTTCCTGTCCGGGGGTTTACAGTATTCTCTCTGTTTATTGAAAAGTGACAATAAAGTTTATTTTTGCATAATTACAAATTGTCCAGTCTGCTTTTTGTCACACAGATTGATGACCGTGTGAGACGTAGTGAGAAGACACAGGCCTATTCTGTATAGCAGTTTATAGTGGTACTTGAATGGGATGAATTAATTCAACTTCAGACCCATACTACAATAAAAACGTCACAGCACATCAAAAAGTAAAACAGACAAACAAAATGAAAAAGACAGCATAGCTGTCATTATTCACTGTCCTCCCACATATAGGCGGGTAGATGACATCACGTGTTAATTTTGCTGTCACAGGCTCTTAAAATGAAGTTAATTCATGCTTTCAAATTTGTTAATGTTTTAAATGGTTAAACTTAAGTCTATGTTGTGAAAAAGTACTGTGTAATTAATCCAGAGTTTAAATAAGTATACTCAATTTTGAGTCAAATGTCACATTTGTCCTATGGTGTGACTGTCACAAGCCTGGTTCTTCACACTAAAACATTTTTAAATAAATAATCAAAGCTCAGTCATTTGTCTAAACAACCCTGGCATGTTCAAGGTGTCTATTTTAGCAAGTGACAATGCTTATTGTTTTCCTGTTTTTCTGAGAGCATATGGAGTTATGAAACTTTGTCACAGAAAACAATGTCCTGTGGTGTGACATACTAACACGGGTAATTATATGGATAATTATCTATTGTTGAAGGTCCAGCTGTACATAAATTGTGACTCTAGACCCTTAAGAAGCCAATGGCAAGGGTGGATTTTAGGTTTTTCTCTCAAAGTTCTTTGATCAATGAATTATGTGTTGCCACCACAAGATGTCTTAGTTTTGTAGTCCTTTGGTGTGACAGCCATAAAATACATTTTAGACAATAGTTTATACGTGAGTTACCACTACAGGACTCTGTGGGTGGATTAAGTGGACTACTGACTACTGACTATTTATTTAAATGTATTGTTTATTAGGTCAGAGATGGCTCGCGAACATTTGTGAAAAATTTCAAATGAGTCCCAAGTTGGAAGAGGGTGGGAATCCCTGCTGTATGATATCACAGTCCCCAGTCTGCCTGCATCACAAACTGAATAGAACACAGCTGATTATGACCATTGATTTTGGAACCCTTCACTGGAACACACTGATTGGAGTTTGCAGTAGCATCCAGAAACGCCCAAACCCTACATGCTGACCTGCTTTACTCCATTTACAGCATTTCATGTTGTTGGCTATTCCTCAACATGAATCAGTACCTGTACAAGTTCAACCAGTACGTCGGTGCCCTGCTGGGCACAGATGATCCGCAGGGTAACTCCCAGGAGAACAGAGGGAAGATCCATCACGATAAGAGCATCAGGGAGGCCGGGGAGAAGCTGGAGAGCGAACACCTGCCCATCAAGAACAGAGTGCGGGCTGCACACGACCTCGGCGTGCTGGCATACACGGGTAACCAGTGCTCGCATAGGCCTACACGGGGTAACAAGTCAAGTAGGCCTACAATATATAAGCAAGTGTAGGCCTACATTATTTCTTGCAGAGGGGAAAAAAACAACTTATCGCAGCAGGGACTTTAAACATACAGCAGAGCAGGCCTGGTAATCTGGTGTACGGGGTATTTCACAGTGGGCCGATGCTCCTCAGTGGCCAGTGCTATTGGGGTTTTGTAGATTATTTTAGAGACGGGCTCACACTTTAGAAGGGGTCGCAGAGAAAAATCTCCGTCTTCTCCCTTCTTCTAACAATAACTTATACCACTTTAGGGTCAGGCCTATCTGATATTCTCGAACTAAATTCAAACAAGACTGACTTATATCAACTGAGAAACATCATACATACATCATCATACACACTTTTGAAAATGGTTTCAGTGTCAGAGGTGTGTCCATCTATGTGACTGTGAGAATGACTCTACTGCCCTCTGTAGGCCATGTGGGTCATTAAAAGTGGCAGCATCCTGCAAACTACCAGAAAAAATGCTGCTGCTACAGAGTAGAAATAGGAGGTTCTTCTTCAAACTTCAGTTTGAAACTGCATTGCAAAGTAATATTTTATTTGTCACCTATAAGTTCCTCTGAGAAATCTAGGTTCCTGACAATGAATACAGTAGAGAAGTTTTGTATTACTTTATGCACATCAAAGGGAAGTATGTAGCTGTTTTAATTTCCAGGATTCATTTTGCCCATTCACAAATGTGAACTTTTTCATGAATAGCCAACTCACCACCACCATCAATTTCTAAGTACTTATTGCATGCACGTATAATTCCAATTACTTCGCAAATATTCATGAAATTATCAAATTGGGCAGCATAGGCCTACATTTTTAAAACGAATGACTAAATTGATATACTGGACCTTTAAAGTGTCAACCAGCCGACACACATTACACTTTCACACAATACACAGTATATCACACGATACACACAATAAAGTCCTCCATACAATACCTGTAGCCGAAAGCCCAACTGGGAAACTCCAACTCCCATTGTCATTGTGACATAGCACTCCACAGCACACAAGTGTTCACTGCACACTGCACACAACTAAATTAGATTTATGGTTCACCCAGGGGGCAGCCCCCAACGGCGCCCCAAGGGAGCAGTGCGGCGGGACAGTACCATGCTCAGGGTACCTCAGTCATGCAGGAGGATGGGGGAGAGCACTGGTTAATTACTCCCCCCACCAACCTGGCGGGTCGGGAGTCGAACCGGCAACCTTTGGGATACAAGCAGGGCTCTAAATTAACACACGCCAACACGCCAAACACGGGTGAAAATTCATTTTGGCTAGTAGAAAAAAATACCTACCCGCCAATTTGGCTAGTAGCGCCCGAGTACAGTAACTTATGAACGGTAAACCGCTGCTCTGACGAACGTTATACGGCGAGATTTCCTACATTACCCATGGACACTAGCGTCACGACGTAGCCTCCCACCGTGGGCTTTCCAGTGCATCGAGCGTCAACTCCGTGCTGTTGCGCGCGCCAGGATTGAAAACATTTCAGACGACCAGCCTTCTGTCAGCTAAGCTGCGCTCACACTATTCTGACAGGCAGCTCTCCTCCTATGCTCTCGTCGCTTTCGCTACAACCCCGTCACTACTGCTATTATTACTATATGAACCTTGCTGTAACAGGCTGCATTTTTGAAGCAGCGAAACCCTGACCGTTTCAATAACAGGACTTACGCAGATTATGCATAGCGCTACTTCTGTTGTGTAGACTATGTTTTGTGCGAGTGATGAGAATGTGGCGGGGGTTAGAGCAAGGTTCTGTGTGTTGGTGAATGCTAGTAGTAATTGTAAATAGTGACGTTAAAAATGAGTGGTTGTGGAACGAAATAGCGACCAGGGCAGAGGAGGAGAGCCGACTGTCAGAGTAGTGTGACCGTAGCTGTCAGTTCAGTTGTCTTCTGAAATGTTCAGAGTCGTGGCGCAACTAAGTTGGAAAGCCCACGCCATCGGAAAGAAAAAAAAGCAACCAACGACGAAGCTGTGGAAGTAACAAAGGAAGCGAAGATTCCCGAGATATTATTTACTTTTAATTAAACTAGGCTTCTTGTCATTTTGTTGCGCATGGTAGAGAAGAGCTCCTCCTCTCTCCTCTCATTTTCCCCTCATCTCTCCTTCCTTGGGGTGTGCGTATGTGAGGTTTTGTAGTGTTTGGCTGTGTGCTTGGTTACTGTATGTTAAGGTCTGTTATGTGAGTGGCTTGTGCGATGTGATTCAGCGTTTTTCAGAGGAATTGAACAAAAACTAATTAAATTAATTAGGCCTAAGTAATGCAAGTAAAAAATAAAGCAGAAGTTAAAAAATAATGAAAAAATATATAGCCTAGGCCTATAATATGCTTAATTATTATGTAGGCATATAGTAGCCTATGCAGGCCTATAGTGTATCTGTGTTGTAGAAACAGTTGGACAAAATGACCATTTAATTAGAAAAAAAATAACTAGCCTAATGCATAGTTTATTTTGGCGAGATTAAAAAAAATGGCTAGTTGAGCTTCTGTTTGGCTGGTAAGAAAAATTGTCCACTAGCCAAATTGGCTGGTGGTGGAAAAAGTTAATTTAGAGCCCTGGATACAAGTCTGACGCCCTAACCTAGTATCTGTGCTGGCCTGTGCTGCAGGTGGTTACGAGGGCGGTACGCTGACGACAGAGTACATCCCCATCATGCTCCAGCTGCTGTCCCATCCGGATGTGAGCGATGAACACCTGATCCCTCTGCTGGAGGGCCTGGCCTCCCTCTGGCACGCTCAGCTGGCCAACCAGGTGACCTGCCATACTGTATTGTATTGTATTTGGTATTCTATTAGAATGCCAATTAGCTGATGTAACACTTCAGCTAGTCTTCCTGGGGTCCACACAGAACATATAAGTTAGTAGACAAGATATAGGCATAGGCCTACAAGACTACAGTTATACAGAGTATGTACTGTATATATAAAAAGGAAAAGAATACATTGGAGTCAAGTCTTGTATTGTATTTCTTTTTACCATTCACCAATTTACTGTCTTTTTTTTGTTTAGTTTTTCCTTATTTGTTGTCTGTATGTTGATGTTTTTGTCTGTTTTAGTGCATGAACTCCCACGAAAAGAATGTATTCTTTTATATATACAGTACAGTATGTTGTCTTGTATGTTGATGTCTTGTTTGTCTTATGAGTTGTACCATACAGTAATGGTATAGGTTCATCAGATCAACCTTTATCGCAGTGGTGGGGATGTCTCGAGGGCCGTTAACGACCCTTGAGGCCGATTTATCCGACCCCCGACATACTTTAAATGTTATGCTGCTTCAGATGAAATATGAAATATTTAGTAAAGGAATCTTAGAAATTACATTTTCAATACAATTAGGTTATATTCAAGGGAGGTCTGTTTTAAAGGTGGCTGCCTTCAAATACTGGGCCTAAAGCGCAGGGGGAAATCCTAGTTTGTGTTCATACTACGACCAAAGAGGTTGGATATATAATAAGAGGAATCGAAACACGCCCGCTCAATGCAAAAGCGTGTGCTCAATGGTCTCCTAAGGGGGCGTTGTCCCCCCTAAGGGGGAGTGTGCTCAGTCTCCTAAGGGGGCGTTGTCCCTCCTTCTTCTTCTCTTTTCGTGGTGTTTGCACAAGACGTGCGCTACCGCCATCTACAGCGCTAAGGGGACTCCATTTATTCTCTACCTCAAGACTCCGAAGGTCTCCTAATCGAAGGTCTCCTAAAGGGGCGTTCACCCGACGTAAAGTGGATACCGGAAAAGAACCCGCCTGCTTTATCTCACTCTCATATACGATTCTCTGCTGCAACCCTCGGTGGATTTTATGGCCCTTGGAGGACTTTGAAGTGGCCCTTCGAATGAAAAAGGTTCCCCATCCCTGCTTTATCGGTTCTCCCTCAAGGACAATTGAGGGTTCTTCGAGGAACCAAATTCGAGTAAACTGACAAATTTCTAAAATGTCCCTGTTAATGATGATTCACCACTCAGGGGAAGGCCTGCAACACACGTTCGCAATGTTTGTAATTATGATTTAACCAGTCATATGCCAACCAGCAGGGTGTCACGTCTCAAATACAATGTTATGAGAACCCAATGTAATGAGAACCCCCTTCCAGCCCCTTGGGCCTGGGACAACTGACCACTTGTCCCCCCCTGTTGGCTTCCTTTGTTGTTGTGATTTAACCAGGCCAAGGCCTGCCAGCTGGGCGCCTCAGCCACCCTGATGGACATCATCTCCCCTGAGTGCTCGCGCTCGGACCTGGTGAAGCGCTGGGCCTGCTACGCCCTGGACATGCTGTGCATCAACAACGTCCCCAACATGCGGGTCCTGGTTACCATGCCCCACCTACAGGCACACCTGGAGGCTGCCGCAGCCCTGGATTGGGCATGGTGATTATCCCATGAAAATACTTAAATGCAACACTTCCTGAGTATGACCAAGTACATACTTTTCAAAATTATATTTTGCTGCTTCTTTTGCTACATCCCATACAATCAAGTTAACAAATAAGTGCTGATGCAAGTCAGTATATTTATCTGGAGTGCAATTTGGTGCTACCGTTTTGGGCGTTTTAACACTGCAACAAGACAAACATGCTCATCTTGGTCACCATGGCCAACCTGTATGACTTCGGCGTGAGGAGTCCGCACACTTGGGGGGGGGGGGGGGGGGTCATCTTTTGTTGCTTCATTTCTTGGCTGGGAGTAAAGAAATCCAGTCATGAAGAAAAAAAATTAAGTGTGCGGACTGAAAATCTTTGTCCTGCACCTTTTCCTGGGATGTGCACAATCTTCACCGGTATGCGGTGTCGTGACCCTGGAGAAGGGAATGGCCTTCATCCATAGAAATGCTTAATTCTCATTCAAAAAGGTCAAGAGTACAACCATAGTAGGTTAACTTCAACTTGGAAGTGTCACAAAATGGTCAATTCACAACACTTGGGCAAGAGATTAGTTTGAAGACTCTATTCAGAGATTAATTTAACACCCCAGAATGAGCTGCACAATAAAAAAGGACCACATGCTAAAGGCCTGCCAATTTTTTTTATTTTTTTTTAAATCAATTCTCTAGGTGGCCAAAGAACCACGCTGCAGTCCTGCTCAAGGTGCTGGGCTTCTGGCCGAGCGATACGGAGGAGCCAGTGACTGAGGAGGGAGGGGGTGACCAGGTGGAGATGGAGGATGAGACCGAGCGAGAGGGCAAGACCGAGGAAGAGGACGGGGGACACAACACCATACCTGAGGAAGACTGAGCTACATCCTGTACTTCAGTCTGAGATTTATACACGCATTACAAAAATAAAAAAACTCCTAGAGATGCACCGGATCCTGATTTTTAGGATCCTGATACCGGATCCACTGCTTAAGATCCTGCCGGATCTGGAACCGGATACAGGATCCTACGAAACGGTTGAAATACAACTCGCACACATGGGCCCTTTTCATTATGTTGCCGCGAACTATTTTTAAGACTCATTGGCTTACTGCCACACTGCAGAGACGGTCTTATACGAGACGAACCACTCATGAAACCTTCCATAGGAATGAACGAGAGCATTTGGCTACGCGAACATGGCGTTTGCCGGTGTCACTCCCACCTGTCCGGTAACGAGAGCCAATTGCTTGCTGAGCTGCGCTGTCACTTCTCCAATCGTATCGACGCAAGTGCAAACGTAAAGCTTTCCCAGGTGAAAAAGTGGTTCAATTTAGTACAATAAAAGCACAACTGAAGTGTACTTAGCATGTTAAAAGCGCACTCACACTTTTTGTGCTAAGAAAAAGTATGTTTACAATATGCTTATTTAAAGTGTAGGCCTACTTAAAATTAGATGTAATTAAGTTGCTCTCAAAGAAAGTACACTTTGCGAACCATACATAAAGTGCACTTAGAAGATGTTTGGCTAAAGTGTATTTAGAGGAATATACTAATAGTGTTCTAATAGTGAACTTACTAAAAGTATATTTTTTAATAACATATTGCAATTGCACTTTTTTTAAGTGCACTTTGATTATACTTCACCCAAGTGACTTCGAAGTGTGATTTTCTATAGTGCGCTTTAAAGTAAATCACTTTAACATATTGGAAGTATACTTTTTCTAAGTGCACCATGATTGTGCTTCATCCAAATATATTCAAAGTGTGCTTACACAAAGTGCATTTACCCATCATGCATCATCATGCATGTACCATCATGTAATGCACTTCTTGGAGCTCAATTTCTCAAACAGAAAGCCATTGACCTCTAAGGAATATCTTTGGTTTGCATGAAAATATTACTCATTGTTATATTCTGCGTTTATTGTAGGAGTTTTAAAATTTTAAAGTGGTACACAAAAAATGACCATGTTCCCACCGTCATTATGATGGTCACGTATATGTTCTGGTATATATAGGCTCACACTTCCCATGACATCATGGTGAGAGGTAAGTTGGAACTAGTTGTTCAAACAAATAATCAAGGGTCACCATTACAGATCAATTCAAATGATCAATTGCAGGAAGGTGGAACAAGAATGAAATAAAGTGAAATGTGTAACTGAAATCTCTGTAACAATGCAATGATTGTAAATGTCAATCGTGCTAGGCATGCATACTGTATCACTACTGTGACATGTGGCTGTGTGTAATGTACAAGCTCTGAGGACCAGCATGGATTGTACTATTACATTTATATTATTTCATGTACTTGGGAGTGTACTGTAAATATACTTCAAGCATACCTGTTATATATTTACAATACTTAATATGATATACTTTTTACATACTTAAAATGTTCCAATGTAGTCCAAATAAGCATGAAGTTAATATACTTTTATTGTACTTCTAGTAACAATAAAATGTTATAGAAGTGTACTCAAGCACACTATTAATGCCATACGAATGCATGAAAAGCGTGTTTGGAGCATACTTTCAAAAGTATGCTTGTAGTGCACTTAAAGTTGTCCAAAAGCGGTGCCAATTTAGCATCCTCAGTGTGCTGCAAGTGTGCTGAAGTACTGCTTTAGTAGTGCTTCAGCACACTAATAGTGCAATGAAGCGCACTTTAAATCGCCGAAAATAGTACACTTTGTACTAAGTACGGTCAAAAAAAGTACACTTTAAGTATATGGGTTTTTCACCTGGGTTACGACTGCTCGTACCTAATCGGTTTGTTTGCTGGCGGCCATGTGGTTTGTTTGCCGTCCGTGGAAACTTCATTGTGAATTGGGCAGAGAGCGCAACTCGACCATTAATCACCTTTCTGCGCCCATCCAAAATGCAGGTGCAAGACAAAGGGACAGATATAATCACGGAAACAAACCGCATATGTGCACACCCTTTGTGGTTTTTCTTATGGTTGAAAACAAATAAGTAAGAAAAAGCAAAACGGGAGCAAGTCTGCAAGACATTCAACTTTGATCAGTTTAGCTTTTTTTTCTTATAGGCCTATATTTTCACCGTTGGTCATAGCTATTATCAGATATCAGTTTAGGCAACAACATGATATCACAGTTTAAAACACCAATTTTGAGGCAGGCTAGCCTACATCATTAATTTATTCAATAGCCTATTTCTTTATTACTGATGAGCAGGGACGACCATTGTGCTTACTGCTTTGGCTATCAGAAAATAAATCCAGTGTCTTTTCTGTACGATGACTGGAGAATGGATGCCCGTTTGACAGCCGGCCGGAAGAGGTGAAGTCCACGCAACTTGCTCCCACCTGCCGCAAAACAGAACGTTGTCGTGGAATGTGGCGCATGCGCAGATCAAAAATAGCATAAAGAAAAACGCTGTTTTAAAGTGTTACTTTCATGTTTCGGTCATTCTAAGACGGCCATTAAACCCAGTTTTTCATTGTGATTCCAACCATGAGTTGTGTATCGCTGTGTTGTCCCACTGTCACACAACATTATTTCCCCCATTCATTCTTATATACCCCATCACTGACTAATTTCAAATAGTCAGTTTGAGGCGTAGCCAAGATGGCCGCTGAGTGATGGGACTTATGGGAACAGACTTTGCACACTGCCTTCAATAGCCGCTTCCAAAGGGCTTTCACTATGCAGCGATTGGGGTTGTGAAAGACTGACTGAAAAGCCTAGGCTACGTAAAAAGTAGAGATGCCCCAGATCCTGATTTTTAGGTAACTGCCGGATCCACTGCTTAAGATCCTGCCGGATCCGGATAGTCTGAAAAACCCTATTATCCTGCCGGATCCGGAACCGGATCTTGGATCCTATACATCTCTACTCCTAACCTACCCACCCCCTGGACGAATGCAAGACTTGGTTATAAAAAAATATGGCAGTTTATTGTACATGTGTACATGTTATAAAAACGGCATATGTACACAAAGTGTGCAAAAAAAAAAACTTGCACTCAAAAGTTTAAACATGAGTAAAGCAAATAAAATACCACCTGAAATAAAATATCAATAAAAATACCATGTCTTTTTCCACTGAACAAAGTGGTCGATTGCACACATTACTTTTGTGTAGAACTGTCCAGGCTGCACTGCAGTGCTGGATTGACTATACTCCATTTGGAAGCCCACTCTGTGTGTCTGTGTGTCTGTGTGTCTGTGTGTCTGTGTGTCTGTGTGTCAACATTAGTCCAGCTAGTTAGGCACTTGTACTGGGTTCGGAGTCTTCCTGGCCATCTGTAGACGACCGAGTGTTACAAGTGTCCTCTGAGCCCTCACTTGCAGACTCTTCCGCCTCTTCATTCTGTGAATCCTCCTCTTCGTCGTCATCATCATCTTGAGAGTCCTCTTCCTCACCTTCTGACTCCTGTTCATCTTCCTCGTCATCTTCCTCCTCCTCCTCCGCGTCGAAGGCAAGATCACGCAGGTCGTCATTATCTGCAGTCTTTCCAGTCAACCTCTGCAAACCATGAGGAGAGAGAGAGAGAGCACGAGAGACAGGGAGGTCAACTTGGGCACATATTTTCACGTTTTGGTAAAACAAACTGAACAGCAAACGTTTGAATGGCTTTTCGCAACTGGTCCCAAGCCACCTTATAATCCATGGCTACACGGGCATAGTCATTACCATTTTGGTAGCAGTTACTAATGCTAAATCACTTAGGTTATGGGCAGGCCAACCGGAACTTTCTACAGACAGGAAATGTAATGTGAGCATGGGCAACGTTGAAACGGGCATTTAAGACAAGTGTCTATACCAGGCAGTGGCGGAACAATTGCACATAGGGCCCCAGGGCAAGACACTTGAAGGGCCCTCCATACGGCCTGCCCTGGTCACAATAGGGCCCCACTACCAATACAGGAGGGCCCTGGGCCCAGGGGCAGATGCCCTGCTTGCCCTCCCTATATCTCCGCCCCTGATACCAGGGGTGGGGAACCTGTCTCGAGGGCCGTTTGCAGCCCTTGAGGCCGTTTTATCCGGCCCCCCCGATACAATTTTAATGTTATGCAGCTTCACATGAAATATGACATCTTTTGTGATGGAGTCTTAAATACATTTGCAATACAATTAAGTTCCATTCAGGGGACCTAAAGAAGGTGGGATCTGTTTTAAAGGTGGCCGTCTTCAATATAGGCCTAATGTGCAGGGGGAAATCCTGGCTTTGTCTTCATGTATGGCCCTCGGAGGACTTTAACAGGCCCTCGGATGAATTTGAAGTGGCCCCTCGAATGAAAAAGGTTCCCCACCCCTGGTCTATACGGAGTTGTGCTCACCTCGATCATATCGGCCATGTGCTGTACGTGCTGTGCCAGTTCCTGTAGCTCCGCATTCTCAGTCTTCAGCTGCGTTATCTCCTCGTCCTTTGCCTCGATAGACTTGTGCAACTGGGGAACACACAAAAAGAGAACACCAGTCAATACCTTTATACTCAGAGGAAGACAACCAGGACTGAGACCCTAAACGGAATTGGCTAGAACAAAAACCGTGGTAGGGCTTTTGCCTTCTGAACTCAGGATGTCTGTGGCCATTCCCACTTTAGTTTGTATGACTGAACGCTAGTTGTGGGCAACGGATAAGTAGGTGACGGACAGTAGTCACTCCGCAACCCATAGTAGTCATATTACCCTTCTAGCAGCATTGCGCACCACAACTCGCAAGAAAAAAACAACAACTTTATTCCCACTTTAGGAATTGAGGTTAGTTGGATCCCATCACTGCATTCACAATTCCTTAACCACATAGTTGCTTCATCCCATTTAGGTCACATTACAGCAACAACTACCCTCAATAACACCATATTCAACTGTGCAACATCCTATTCTATAACCAACATGTTGCTACCAGGGTCCAGTTACCCAGAACTAGAAGATTAGATAGGGCTGAGGGCGTGTCTGCATCAGACTGCTCAACCATGTCAAGGGGTTCCCTTCAACATCCAAGCCCCCACTCTGTTTGTGCCCTCGTAATGTGAGGAAAGACATTGACAATAGAAGTTTTACACAATAACTAAAAAAACAAAAAGGTCATTTTACCCATTCAACATCACTACTGCAAATGAGGAAAAAAACCTCAAAAGTTATTGTGCCGTACCAGGCTGACAGCGGGGAAGCCTCATGGTCTTCTCCAGGGTAGGAAGTCAGTGAAGCACAAGGCCTCAAGCAAAAGGAGACGGGAGGCGAGCTATTGAAAGGGACCCTAGGAGTACCTTTGGAAGTCGCTTTATAATACACAACAGAGCTGTAAACCCTGCACTATTGAACTCAGCATATAGTCCAAACTATGGGATTCTCACCTTCACTAAGCGGTCAGCACATACTGTAGTTATCTACTGCTGTTAGGGAGTGTAAAACCTTAAAGTTTTATGCTCCCTCACTTGTATTATGATGTAATAGTCATCTTGCATCTAGGAGGTGAGGAAGGCACTGCACGTGCGTGCGTGCGTGCGTGCGTGCGTGCGTGCGTGCGTGCGTGCATATATTTGGGTCAGGCTGGTACCGTTTAGTACAGCCATCCCAGCCACACACACGGGAGACAAGGGAGGCTGAGGGTGCCAGGGCAGTCAGCTCAGCAAGGGTGAAGGCCTGTTAATGCCCTCAAACATCATGATTAAGATGAAAACGGAACGTACTAACTAACTGTTCTTCATGTATGCTTCCGTGTAGCAATTTGCCATTTAGGTGTGCTTTAATGCATTAGGTAACATCTTACGTTGTCCTCATTCAACGCCCCACCCCAAGGGCTCTCCAGGAGTGGGGTTTGTGGGCTGAAGAGCCCACGTTGAGAGACACAAAGATAAAAACCCATCAAACCACCAAGAGGTTATCTCTTAACAAAAGTTTCCCACGTTCATCCATGTCCTAATCCCTGGTTGAGGTCTGAGTGAGCTGCAGTACTGTGCCCAGCCATCCTCTACCGTACGTGGGAAAGGAGGCAGGCCAGAGGTCGGTGTCATCTCAGTCACAGTGAAGGTGTGCTGGGATGAGGGTACTAAAAAAGGGTGGAGAAGATAAGTGTCCAGATAGCTGTCGAGAGGAGCGTGGGAAACTATTGCAAAAAGGCAGCCGTAGCCTAATTGTTCAAGAGACGGGCGTTGAGATTAGAGGGTTGTGGGTTCGAATCCCAACATTACTGCGAGTCTGGGCGGTGGGTTAAGCTGGTAGTGGTGAAAGTCCAAGTAAGACTGGCTAAGGTGGGTGGATGACTGATGATGGAAGGATGATGGGAAATGGGTGCTGAGCTGCATGCAAGCTCGAGAAGAAAACCCTGAGCCTGAAACTGATATTTAGAAATAAGGAAGACATTCATTTTTTTGTATTCTTGTAGTAAAATCGGTCAAGCCTGAAATCAGGCACTGAGCCTGGCTCTGTTTGGCTTTTTAGAGGTATAGGGGTGAGGACTCAAGAGACATGAAATCAGAGTTAAGGTGACCCATGTTAAGCCCTGCTGATTCCTGTGTGCATCAGGGTACACATGAAGCTCAGAATGAACCTCTGCGTCCAGGCCTAGGGGGTGGAGGCACACAAGTGACTTGGTGAAGCGTCACAGGTGACCCCTTTGCGCTAGGTCATCAGGGTTAAAGTGTACATGCTAAGGTCAGAAAGACCCGACTAAAACATGCTGAAATATGTCCATGTCTTCGGTGGAGCGTGGGAAAGGACAGAATCAACTCTGCAAGTCAGAGTTTCCCCTCTCGTGACCCTCCAGAAGCAATGGGCGGTATTGGACACAGGTGAGTTACCAAGGTTAAAGTGTACACACTTAACGGTCAGAAGGATCCCACTTAAAGCATGCTGAAATGGTGTCCAGGGCTAAGGTGTGGAGAGAGCGTGGGAAAGGAGCCTGAGGTGGCTAAACATTAGTCTGCGTCTCCTTCAGTCATTAACCGACTCCCCTCACCTTCTCGTTCTCCTGCAACACGTCATACAGGGCCTTGCGGCGCTCATCTGCCACTTCCTTCCAGTAGGACGACGGGGTGGTTTCTGGAGGGGGAGACCGAAGGTGGGCATTAGCAGAACTCCAAATTCACTTTTATTCATCACCAGGATAAGTGGCTAGTAGAGGTTATAATTTTAGTAGCCAAACACACATTCACTCATAAGTCAGTGGCTAGTAAGTTGATCTTTTCTACCAGTCAAACTGAAATTTCACCAGCATTTGACCAGTTTTGATTTAGAACTTTCACTTTAGAATTTTCTCACTTGTCCAAATGCCCTATAAAACGAAGTAGCAAAACAGTCTTTAAATGTGTGGCACTGGATTGTAGCTTCTGAACATAGGTAGCCAATCACTAGTGGTTATTCTCTGGAGTGGCAGCATTTCAACTACAAATGTGTGATGCCAGGTGCAATACCACAGCTGGATTTACAGTTGCATGATAATATGTGTAACTAAACAGAGGCAAAGAAAGTTACCCATGGTGACAGGGTGTACTGACTAGGACACACTTACTGAATACTTAGAATTTGATGAAGATAGCAAGTATTTGTGGAAAATGTAACATTTATGAATGCGTAATTCTGGACAAACTTAAAATGTGCGCTGTGTAATATTTTTTTTAGCAATGTTTGTATTGCAAGGCTTGGCTTCATTAAATGATGCCATGTATACTGCCATACACTCTACTGATCCAAATGAAATTAGGGCTGTAACATGTGTGAGGTCTTACCCTTGACCATGAGCTCATAGGCCTCTCGGGTGACCCCCTGTGGGATGTTGTCATTCTCAGAGTCCACACTCCGCACAGCCACCTCCGCTTTGACCCTCTTAGAACCCTTCACCTGCTCCGCATTCCACAGCTTCCGCTTCGGAACCGCCTTACCCGTCTGGAACAGAACGGTCATGGAATGCATTACAGGACATTCCAAAAGCTACATACACCCACAGACTAATGTGCCTTTCTTGTGCCCTTAGAAGTTGATATTATCCAGGATCAACAACAAATCTACATTTTGTAACAAGTTGACCAGTGGAAAATACCACAAGGAGGAGTGTGTGTGCTTTCCATGTCCACATTTGTGGGCACTGACCATAATTCCCAGAGTACATGTAATAATACCCATATTCAAATTAATACTAATATTGAGAAATGAAGATACTCCTGTCCATAGTCTTTAACAGGCGATGTCACTAGATGATTGAACTGGTTGGACCAAATATGTGGAAGTGTTTTCAACTTTCCGAACACAGGACGTTTGCCCCTGAACTCTGGCCTTTCATGAATGACTCCATTTAACAGCACTTAAATACCCCAACATTTGGCATGTCTCAAAATGGAGTCAAACGGTATCAACACTTAGCATACGCCTCTGAGGATGACTGAAGCTACAGTCGGAACATGTTAGTTAAAGAAAGCCCTTCACATGTCTAAATCAAGTAGAAAGACTAAAAAATTGGTTTAAGATGACATGATGGAACACTACCATATGGGGTACCCAAGTCTCCACCCCTTCTGGTTGGCTCATGGGGCCTGGGAAGTGGTCTTAACCCTTTAGCTCCCATAACGGCCGTGAACGTCCGGCTGGATCTGTACCATAACGGCCGCGGCCGGCCGGAATATTTTCATATGAATTTTCATATATTTTCATATTTTCATGCAGTTTTTCCAGCTTTCAAACACTTTAGCTCAATATTATAGACCCTCCTCGATATACTTTCAGTATAAAAACTATATGTTTATATTATTTTATTTTTCAGTATTTTAGATTTTATTACGAGATGCGCCGCTTTATGCGATTTGGCAATCTGCCTTCAATTCAAATGACGGCCGTCCGAGATTGGATGGCTACAAACACAACCATTCTGTTTCTACAACCAATATACACTAAATATGAAAACTTCCAACCCTCTTCGATCTATTTTCATGGTCAACAGCACATGTTTATGACTATTTTAGGCTATTTTAGATCATGTTGTTTTATTAGGCTTATGAGATGGTGTTCAACTGTGATGAGTTCTGCCATGGTCCTAAATAGCAAACACAACTGTCCAGCCGATGTCTACACGCTACATATTAAAAATGTAAACCGTCTTCGGTGTGTTTTCAGAGTCAAACCATATGTTGGTATCCAACTATCTTAGTTTCCTGGAACAACGATGCGACAGCTCTGCGTAACAGCGCTTCTGGAAGCGCAGCATGATAGGCTATTCATTTTGCGTGTCAGCTTTGGCAAAGCAGTCAAGGACTGTTACTACTGTGTCCTTCACAAAAATGTGCGTGAAGACGTTGAGTTGAATGCTAACTTCCAATAATCGCCTACCAACGTGGTGTTTGTAGCACTTCAATTCCGTATTACTCGGTGATGCCTGGCGCGTCTTACCTGTGCCAAATTGGGAGGGGAAACTTCCTTACAGCTCCATTCATGTCCTGGCTGCTATCGCTGACACTTCTACGGTTATCCTTACACGTCTTTGGCATGGTTTAAGTTCAAACATTATAAGCTAGTGTAGTCCATTACAGTTACACCGCTTGAAACCGCTTGGAAACAGGACTTTTGGGTGAACGACATTTGTTGTCGTCACATGATCATTGTTCAACTTTGACCCTGGATGGATGGATGGATAGACGAAGGATAGATAGATAGATGGATAGAGAGATCGATAGATAGATAGATAGGCCTAAATATATAGATATATAGATAGATAGGCCTAGATAATATCGGATTTGATCACATTTTAATCATTTAATCCACATCAAAGGCACTCTATGGGAATACTGAACAATTAATTATCCATAAATGATATACCATTTAAAAGTGTGTTTTCTCTACTTTAATATGAAAGTAACTTGTAATTGACACTTTTCATGTCTTTTCAAGTTATTTGACATTATTTAAAATATGACCAAAATGCAGCTTTTTTCTTAGAATTCTTGGTAGAATTCCGGCCTATTCAAAAAAAGTTCTGGTAGCTAAAGGGTTAAGCCAATCCAAATACTTAAAAATAGCTACCATCATGTTTGAAATCCAGAGCATGTCAAATGGAACCAGGATTTATTCAGGTTTTGACTCGCCTATTCACTGCAATTCAAAATTATGAGTTATGGCCCCATGGCCAGGAAGTAAAGGGGCTTGACTTAGGTGCCCCATACAACCTTGTGTCAAAATGGGCATGTGTGTGCGCCACCTACCTCCGCAGTTCTTTTGATGTTCTTGTTCACCGCAGAGGGCTGCAGGGCCTGAAGGGTTCTCCTTGCGCAAGGGCCAGAGGCTGGGGCCTGGAAAAAGCTCTGGAAATAAACAAGAAAAATAGTGAATTAAAAATAACTGTTTGATCATTTATTGGAGTGTGTGGGTGGTATTCACACCATAGGGCAGCAAATATGAATACAGCGTTGCCAATGTTGATGCATCACCTGCCTCTGATTCCACACAACCCCTTCCTTCCCACTCACAGGACTAGTGGTGGTTTCCCGCTTTCACCATCTGTTCATCAGCATGTTAATCTTCAGTTTGGTCAAACCGTTGTCTTTGAATTTGGGACAACTAAACAATCATCCCCATCTGTGCCGGTAGGTATGGTACACCCCTTCACCACAAATACAGGGGAAGCCCCTAAGTTGAAGGAGTAGACTACTATTGGCTGTTGAAAAGGCTCCTCTCCAAATTCCACCTTTGTAAACAGCTATTCATCTCCGGTTACACTAGGCAGAGCAGAGGTATTGTCAGAAGGGGTGCATGAATAGGAGTCACACACACACCTCCCTTGTCCACCCAGACGTAGGTGTACACGCATTGCCAGGAGGGGGAGTGAATAGATGGGCCGTCTGGGTGGCAAACTGAGGCGTTGGTGTGCTTGTCTGGGCGGCAATGTGAGGCGAGCGTGCGTGCGCATGTTTCTGCAAGCTTGCGTGGGAAAGGGGCAGACCTTGCCCCATGACTCAAGTCTCAACACCTCTCATTCCCACACGCTGCCATTGGCTAGTGGCTGGCGCGCCAACTTTGCTGCACGCACACACCCCGTGGGAACCAGCTTCTGGTCACTGGATGAGGGCGCGAGGGGGCTGGTTAATGTTTTGACGCGAAGACAATACAGAACGATTCCTAACGACTGTTCTCACAATGATTAATTTGCACACTTCAAAGCCTGTTAACGGGTTGTTGGGACAAATGAGACCCTTGTAACTTGATCAGATTGCCTTTAATCTAGAAGGCGGTGGGATTTTAGCTTAAGTGGATGAAATGTGAACAAAACAAGGGCTAGAACACAGCCCAAATGCAATAACCAGGACTATAATGGCCCATTTCATTACTTACCTAAAAATACATGTAATGTCAAACAAACAGCAAAACATCATAACTACAAATCATTGACAGACTTATCTACAACAATGGGTACCATATTTTTGGTAACTTTACCATCAAACACAGTAGCCTAGACAGGAGTATGATCATTCCTGGAACTTGGTTCTCTCGCTTACCTTGATATTGTCAGAGGAAGCCTGGAGTCTGTCAGAGGGTTTCAGTTTCCTGATGGATGCCATGTTTGTTTTTCTCCTCAAATAGTCTGAAGGATGAGGCCTATACATTAAAAGACGAGGCAAATAGAGACGCTGAATGATCACCCGACATACTCGTGCACATATTTCATAAATGAAATGCCTCACGTTTCATCTTGGAGACTGAAATTGACCACACTGCTCCCAAACAAGTTGGCCAAACGCCTCACCAGTATACAGAGTTAAACTAGCTAGACTGGGTATGGCTCTAATTCGGTGTGGATGGTGGGGACATGTCCATACCACTTTTGAGATGATCCTAGCTTGTCCCCATCACTTTTTCACAAATGTAATCAACCATTACACTAACTATTGGCATGATTACCATGAATTCCCATATCGTTACTTTTAATAAATCCAACCGCATGACCTCAAGAGTGTCACGTCTTGAGAACTTTGCTTCATTATAGTTCTACGTATTTGCTACCCAAACAAGTCAGGTACACCACCTTTCCAAGAAAATAGGCCACGAGAAAATAACCAAGGAAACATCTTTCCAAGCCTATTGCAACCATTCAATCGTACTGAGGTGTCATCACACTATTAACTTACTTACTTTATTGACTTACTTACATCGCATTTTCTCAAGCATATAATTAAACTAGCTCTCTAGCTGTAAGTATGGGATATTGTTACATGATTGCTAGATGAATAGCTAGTTTGCTATAGCAATTGGAGGCACGAGAAGATTAACCAAACATGGCTTGCACTCGCCCGTACCAAACACAGCATTCCAAGTATCAAGCCATTCTGAATGATATGTAGAATTAGTGATAAACTAGCAGTCACTTACTTATGTATTCGTGATGTGCGTGTCCAAAATTTAGCGAGTCCTCTCACAACACTGTTCAGAAGCGCGCCACTATCTTAAGTAGTTGTGGAGTCACGTGGCTTTGTCCCCGCGCGAACAGTGGTCACTTGATTTTCCTCCCCTCCTCCTCCAGTAGTAATTGTTCACGCGCATCACCTGCTGGCCATCTGCTGTTCTGTAAACATTTTAGTGTAAAAGGAGTGAGATGTGTTTGCGTGTTACTTTCAATGATAGTTTATCTCGCAAACACAGATAGCCAGGCCACACGACAGGTGTCACAAATGTTTGTTTTTGTTAGGTTTTTGAGGAAGTAGTGTGGCTAACTACACTATGTGTCAATTCTGTGTGTCCTTTCAAACGTTTATATTTTGTAGGCCTATATAGCCTATAATAAGCCCATACGACTTCATTGCGAGCGTCGACGTTGCGCAACGGAGGTAAGCGAGAACTTGTTGTCACGATGTGGGTGTTATTAAATACAGCGCATTTAAAGTCGGCCACAAATATGAACGAGACGATGAGCTCGCACCGGTTTGCTCTACTAACACACCACGTGTGAGGAGTGGGGGGACAGGCAGTGAGGAGGAGCTGAAGTGGGGACCTGCGCAAACTTGTGTAGAGGTGTGAGACAAGACCCATATACACACGTGAGTGAGTTGTTGACCAACCAGTTCATGGGCGCGTGACCTCGGAGGCAGTGCGCCGACGAGCGTTGAAGGGGATAAGCAACTGCAGAGGTTGCAAGATCTGACTGCAGCCGCATTCATCCCGCGATAGTTTTACACCATGTGACATGTCACCTCGTCAACGCAACGTCGACGAAATTTCGAAGTTTGACAGGAAATCTAACCGTCATGCAGCATTTTCCATCCAGGGTGCATTGCTGTCTAAATGCGCATTCATGCGTTGACACATCTCGATCGCACCTATTAACTGCTTCCCATTGAAGAGTCGATGCTGCATCTGATTACAATGTAATCTGTAGCCTATTGCCGTCGTTTGTCTACAAGTGGTAGGCTATTTAGTCTACCATCAATCTCAGAATTGTGTTTAGGGGGGTGAATGTGATGTCCATATGCAGTTGAATGTTTTAGTATAACATGCAGGGCCCTAAATTAACTTTTTTCACCACCAGCCAAAATGACGAGTAGATGTAAATCTTACTAGCCAAACACACGCTCATTAATGGGTCAAAATGGCTAGTAAGTTGGTCTTTCTTACCAGCCAAACTACCATTTGGCTAGTTGTCTGGTGTTAATTTAGAGGTCTGATGACATGTATATGCCCTCTTCTCTCTCTCTCTCTCTCTCTCTCTCTCTCTCTCTCTCTCTCTCTCTCACTCACACACACACACACACACACACACACAGCTTTTCATTTATCTTTTGAGGAGACAAAACACAATATGTTTTACTCTATTATAGGCTTCAAACTATGATTAGATGTAATAAAATATTGAATCTTGAAACATTTTACAATGTGAGTGTCAGTGAGTGAGTGACCTATTTCAGTAGGCTACAGTGAGAGAGCATACTAATCTTGCCCTCTATGCCAAAACAAGCGCAGTTGTCATGCTAGCCATTCGCACATGTTCACCACTGTCACTGTTTTTCATAGGGCAGCTGTCACGTGTCCACGCACTGTCTGCAGAACTGGGTGACGCGCAGGGGCCATTTTGGAATCATTTGTTTGGCGAACAGCTCAGCTCTTCTTCACTCAGACAGCTATAGAAGGCCGGAAACGTCAAAGAACCGATCAAAAGTCGTTTTACACAATTACTGATAAGTATGGGTCCACCAAGAAGCAAATCTCGTCGCATATCTCCCGAGAGAACGGAGGATTTCTGTTGGTTTGTCACTTTATCTTGACATGGCATGGCTGGCTAGGTTGGTTGTTTGTGACGACTGAAAAAAAGATCGAAAACAAGCGGAGATACTACCTTGAAGCGTCAGCAAAAGAGAAAACTATTGTACCGTTAACTGTGGGCATATTTAAATGTACTCGTGTTACCCCTTGGAAGAGACGAGACGGCGCTAGTCAACTAATAACAGGCTTAATAACTTCAACAATGTGGCAGCAATATACACCTCTCAAAATGGTGACGACCAACAATAGTTAGCTAGGTAGCTAGCAAACATCGCAAGATCCGGGTATTCGCAGTGGTAAGGCAAGCTTTCAGTTAAATCAAGGGAAAATGTAAAGAGGCACATTGTCAGCTCTTCAGCAAGGACAGGGGCATGTTATTACACTGATAAGTCTAAATTAAAATGTAGCTGGTGAGTTTTATAGCTAGCTGGTGGTAAAGTCTATCGCTGCGTTGCCTAGCTAGCTAGCACAAGTTGGCTAGCTGGCCAACCATCAATAGCTCTCAACATGAGGAATGTTATCGACAATGGCGTAGAAGACCGTGGGCCAGTTTTATGGCTGTAAATACCGACATGTCAACCTTTTCTGGTAACTTCTGTGTTTCACATGGTGCCAATTTGTCCTGGCATCTACACGTGTCTGCCATGGTCGTCTGTACCCCCTGCCATTCAAAGAGCCGTTACTGAAGTAGTGCTTTACAAACAAATTACAAACGAGAAAAATACAATAATGAACGAAGCTCTTGGTTATATCAAAACGTAGGCTAGTTCTCTCAGCTCGTCTAGGCTTGTATTTCACAGTTGAAGAGCCTGTATCGGTATGGGTTTCGGAAGTTATGAGAACTCTCATTTTTGTTGTCATTTAGCGTTACATTTGCAGCGACAAAAGTTACCTTAATCTTTTTGCTTTCTGTTTTCTGATTGATACCCTGTGTAGAGACGATTTGCGGGACGTTTCTTTTGGCCTTAACTTGATTGCCCAGCTTTTACCAATATGATCTCCTGAGAAAGCTACCCTGACACTGCTAATGTAGGCCTCGACGCAGCTAAATTTAAGCAGTCGCACTTTTCCCATTTTATCTAAAATGACTTAGCTTTGGGTTTGTTTTCCCCCCTCCTATTAGAAGTAGTATGTAATCCAAGTTAGTGTAGAGACCTTTACTTTCTCCTCTCTGAAAAGGGGTAACCTTAGTTCCGCGCTAGTCCGTAAGACAAAATAACAACAACAAAAATAGATTCTTCATAAATTATATAAAAAAGTGAAACGATCGTCATTAACGATGGGGGACGCGACTTCCCGAAGAAACCAAATGAGAAACCGACTCCGCGCTCAACTGCGGAAGAAGCGAGAATCCCTGGCTGACCAGTTTGACTTCAAGATCTACATCGCCTTCGTGTTCAAAGAAAAGGTGAGCACCAAGGTGTCATCGGCATACTCTACACACCACCAGTGTCATTGAAAGTGGAGCCACCCATTGAGACTGCACGGTTTGTCTTGTTCTGAAGACTACTTCAAAACTGATTGTTTATTATTTTGCTGTTTGTCCTCTCTTGTTTGCCTTAATGCTTCACAGGCACCTGCTAAATACTGTTGACAGCAGCATCACATTCCATCCTAAGCAAAGTGCAACTATGAAAACCTAGCAAATAACCAAAGACGATCACCTAACTTGTGAAATTATATGTATGAAATAAACAAAACATTGCTTGATGAAGTACAAGAACAACAAACACAATTGCCTTCTGTCGACCACACAAGGAACCCTCACTTTTGGGCGCTTCACGATCATAAAAAGGCAACTGAGCAGAATTTGATATTTTGTCCCTGGCACAGGGAGTTATTAGGTTTCTATTCTATTTGTAACTAAAAAAAAACACTTCTGTTAAAGCAGAATCAGAAGATTCTGCACTTCAAGGTCCTTCACATACCATAGTGTTAACTAGATCACTCTCTGCCTGCCTGTCTGTTGTCAGAGAAAAAGTCTGTAATGTGTGCTTCGCAAATGACTAATGATTTGGTCTTCACCAAATAACCCTTATGTCGTCTGTTTGTCTTAACAAAGTCTGCATTGTGGGGCGCTTCATAAAGTACTGTAAAGTTAACTAAAAACCTGTCTGTCTGTGTGAGCAGAAAAAGAAGTCTGCACTTACAGGTGTCTTGCAAAGTACATAACGCTGCTAAGTATTACTGCCCTACAAAGGCAAAGTGTAGTAACTACTACTGCTACTGTCTGAGCATGGTTCACAAAGTACCATAGTGTTCACTAAAGCTTCCTTCTGTCTGCATGTGTTTTTCTTACAAGAAAAGCGCTTAAGGTGTCTCGCAAAGTACCATAGTGAAAGTGAAAGCGTGAAAGCCCATTGGGAAACTCCAACTCCCAATGTCATTGTGACACAGCACTCCACAGCGCACCAGTGAACACAACGAAATTGCATTTATGCCTCACCCATGCAAGGGGGCAGCCCTCAATGGCGCCCCTAGGGAGCAGTGCGGCGGGACGGTACCATGCTCAGGGTACCTCAGTCATGGAGGAGGATGGGGATTAGGTGTCGAACCGGCAATCTTTGGGCTACAAGTCTGACTCCCTAACCGCTTACCCATGACTACCCATAGTGCTAACTAAAAGCCTTGTCTGTCTGTCTCTGTCTGTCTGCACAGAAAAAGAAGTCTGCACTTTTCGAGGTAGCAGAGGTGCTACCCGTCATGACCAACAACTACGAAGAGAACATCCTGAAGGGCGTGCGGGATTCCAACTACTCCCTGGAGAGTTCCATTGAGCTGCTGCAGAAAGACATTGTGCAGTTGCACGCGCCTCGCTATCAGTCCATGCGCAGGGTGAGTGGACTTGACTTGTAGGCCTACTACTGTCTCCCGCCAGAGTCAAGGGCGGGAAGACCTTGAAATGACAGATTGTCAGCATTTCTTTGATAAATACAAGTATCTAACTGAGTCAGCTTTTAAGCTGATGTTGGTTGGGTCAGCAATTGTGTGCTTGTAGAGGGGCGGGGGCCCATTTCAGATGAGCAGTGTAAAGATAAACAACTTAACTCTTGTCTTAAGTAAGTTGTCATCTCAGTACACAGTCACCAGTACTTAACGGTACATGGTGATATTGTGTCCTGGAGAACGTCACTGTCTAACGATAACACTGTTTGTTTTTGTCAGTGTCTCAAAGGACATGATTGGCTAACGGTACACCTTGTTTATTTCTTGTGTCCTGCACAGGACGTCATTGGGTGCACTCAGGAGATGGACTTCATCCTTTGGCCCCGTAACGACATAGAGAAGATAGTCTGCCTCCTCTTCTCCCGCTGGAAAGGGGCGGAGCATGAGCCTTTTCGGCCTGTTCAGGTGCGTCACCACTACCGCCACCTTACCAGGGGTGCATTTCTCAAAAGAGAAGTTGTTAGCCCGTTAGCAACTTGGGAAAATGCATTGAAAACAACAAAGTAGCTAATGTAGTAAGCAACTTTGGTTTTGAGAAATGCACCCCTGAGCTATAAACTGCGAATCGAGTGTCCTTCCTCCTACCCTTTGCTTTGGCCTTATCGCACAAGGCTCAACGTCATCAATAATCAAAGTTTTGTTTCTTTTATTTATTCTTTTTCCCTCAATATCTTGCAAAAATATAATTCAGAGGGTGTTCTCCCATTTGGTATTGAATTAAGGAAAAGCCCCTCAAAAACGTATTGTTTTCTACACTGATGCACAATATTGAATTGCAGTCAGACATTCTAGAAGGTTGATTCTAGAGAGGATATTCAACATCGTTTTAGTGGTCTCGTTAACAGGCAGCTGTGGCCTAGTGGTTAAGCAGAGGGTTGCAGGTTCGAATGCCACCCTTCGACTCCTTACCTCACTTCATAGCTGAGGTGCCCTTGAGCAAGGCACCTAACCCCACACTGCTCCAGGGACTGTAACCAATACCCTATACTTGAAATAAATGTAAGTTGCTTTGGATAAAGTCGTCAGCTAAGTGTAATGTAATGAATGCCTTAACATGTAAAAACAGTGTGGCTGACTACCCAAGCTGTTTTCAGGCCAGCCAGAACGGCTTCTGTGGTTCTTGCATCAGTTACACTGGGAACAAAAGATATGCTTACTGGTGAATGACCCATTATTCATAGGGTTGGCTTATTTTACAGTATTTAGCCAGGGTAAACGGGCTGACGCCTTCTTTAGCGTCACTGTTGGTGCACAAAAAAAGCCAGCTTTACTTGCCATCACACTCTGATTTTTGCCAATCATTGACATCAATTGGATCACGATTTGGTGCAGGAACTGGCTCCAGCATGATTCTTTATTGGCCTGTAAAAACGCTGTGCTGTGCTGTTTTTAATGAGCTAAAACTGCACAAAACAGGAAGAGCAGGCCTGAACTGTACTTTAAGTGGCAGTTCTTTTTCCAGCCTGTAGGGGGACCAAGGAACTAGAGTACTGTGTTGCCCAGAGAGGGGCCCCAGAATTGAGTCCTAATTACATTGTCAATATTAGGTGGGTGGCCCTTTCAGATTACTTTTTCCTGGGCCCATCAAGGGCTCAAAGTACAAACCCATTCACAGACATTTATTTGTAGCCTCAAGTTACAGTTAATTTGTTTATAAGTTGACATATTCTGTGAACATAACCTCATGGTTCACCAATTGAGAGAAGTAGAACGGTACAAGGTTAACAGCTGACAGATGGATTCAGGAAGCATGGGTTATAATGTGATTTAATTTTCCTTTGTCCCCAGGCCAAGTTTGAGTTTCATCACGGAGACTACGAGAAACAGTTTTTGCACGCCGTGGGCCGCAAAGACAAGGCTGGGATGGTTATGAACAACCCCAATCAATCTGTCTTTCTCTTCATGGACAAACAGCACTTACAGGTACTGTGATCAATTGAGCCTGACCCTCCATCACTTGTGGTGTTAAAAGTGCAAGTCTAGAACTTGAGTCTATATACTGTGTGTGCATGCGCGGGCTATGAACGGGGTCCTATTGAAATTAATGGCCCATCGACTGAAGGCTTCTGCTTCCTGCGAATAGAACGCACATGCAGATTGTACAGTGTGAAAAAGACAACTTCAAGGACCAGTTCAGTTAATTTCAATATTAGGGATGCACGATGTATCGGCCAGATGTATCGGTATCGGCCGATATTTGACATTTCTCAACACATCGGACATCGGTCCGATGGGTAAAACTGGGCCGATGTTAACGCCGATGTTTTTTTTATATATGTTACGGTTTTAAAAGATTGGACTTGACGGTGACTTTCATTGTTTGTCTTCTAATTTGTCTCTATTTTTTATCTAATTTTATCACAGGTAGTTAAAAAGTGCTTTTGGAAATAAGAGGACATTCAAAAATTCTGCTTATTAGCATCATTGTCATCTCTTTAAAAGAAAAAAAAAAGAAAAACATCGGTATTGGTTAATATCGGTTATCGGCCAAAACCGCAATATCAATATCAAATATCGGTATCGGCCGAAATGTTTGACATTGTGCATCCCTATTCAATATGCTGTTGTATTGCTTACGCTACCCTTGACTTGTCAGTACCTGGTGATGCCACATTTTTCGGCTAAGCCCTTTCCGAGATATGAGCTATTCTATTGGGGGCAGCGTTTGTTTACATTTTTAAAAAAAATGAACATAGGCCTACCCCAAATGTCTTCCCAGAAGGTACCGCTGTTTGCTAGTTGTCTGGTGATGTTGTATAACCCTTTGGATGTTTTTGGGAATAAAAAAAAATGTTTGTTTTTTTATGTAAACAAAGCGCTGCCCCATTACAATGACTAAGATCTCTGAAAAGGCTGAAGAAGAAGAAAAAAACCTCAGTTACTGACAAGTCCAGGGTAGTGTGAGCATTACAACTGCATGTTGAAATAGACTGAACTGGTCCTTTAACAGCCCGTGACAACTTACAGTGTGCATCTACTGTGATGAAACTGACCTGACCCTGTTCTTCTCTCTCTCTCTCTCTCTCTCTCTCTCTCTCTCTCTCTCTCTCTCTCTCTCTCCCCCTCTCTCTCTCTCTCTCTCTTTCTCTCTTATACCAGACTCCAAAAACCAAGGCCACAGTTTTCAAGTTGTGCAGCCTGTGCCTGTACCTGCCGCAGGACCAGCTGACGTGTTGGGGCGTGGGGGAGGTGGAGGACCACCTGCGTCCCTACATGCCAGACTAGCAACCCTCTCCTCCAGCGAGCGAGCATCCATCCAACCAACCCTCCAGCCCCAGCTTACCTCACCCCAACCCCCACCTACCCACTGCACCTAGCCCAGACCAGCCCCACCAAAGCAAGTTGACCTCATCCATAATGTTGCTCTATTGAATAGAATTGAACTTGTGCTTGGAACTCTCCTCTTTTTTTGTTGACCACTCACTCATTCTGCTCATTGATTCAACCCCCTTCTGCCTATCCATGACCCTTTGATCCTTCCCAAAGCCTCTCACCATGTCCCATCCTCGAGCCTTTCGAAAGATTTTGGTTTGGTTCCCACTCCGCTTCACTTCACCTCCCTTCCTCAGCTTTTACCTACAAACTCTGCTCCATCCCTCCCTCCCCACTTCCCTCTGTCACTGCCCCTTCCCTTCACACCTGTCCCCAAACCTCCATATGGGTTTTTTGTTTTATTTGAACCTGCAAGAACATTTTGATTTGAGTGGTTGTTTCTCCATGGAGCAGCAAAGTGATGATCCGCAAGTCACAGAAGGAACTTGGTGATAAAAAAGGAAAGAAAAAACAAACAACAAAAAAAAGCAAGCAAGCAAGCAAACATGATCCAATGACAGTGGTCTTCATATGGTCATCTTGTTTTGGACTGGTTGTGTATATGTGTGTATGTCCCGAGTCATGAAAGATTGTTCAACTTGGCTGTAATAGCATTTAAAAAGGGGGTATTGATTTTTTTTTAAAGATGCTAGAGATTTCCTGGTAAAGTGACAATCTGTGACTTAAGGACAACCAAGCTCGGGCTCAACTCCAGATAATATGCAAAGAGGTAAAGAGGTGGATGATTCAGTTCATTTGGTCTAGACATTGCTTCTTTTTTTGTCTTCAAACTGCCTTTGTTTCGCTGGACTTAACTTTTTTGTTTTGAGTGTCATTCCTCGCCTATAAATCAAACCGTATGTCTTTTGTTCCCTGTAATTTTACATGATGCTAAGATTTGGAGATTGGGTGGTGGGGGCGGGGGGTGCAGACAGAGGTCTTGAGTTATGCAATGCTGGCGAGCAGAAGTGGGGGGTTTGGTCGGGTTGAGAGAGCGGTCACGGGACACCAAACAAGCCACTTGTGCACTAAGAAGCTACTGAGTAATGCAGATTTGGGTGAAGGGGAAACCAATGTTTTAAAAGCTTATTTTGCCAGACATACCTACACATCAAAAAAGGGTGGGTTTTTTTTTTTGAAGATCACTAGGATTCTTGTTTTTTGTTTTAAATTTACAGGAACACACAGATCTTGTAATGGAAGAAAACTAATTATTGCAGTGCTTGAATGTGGGACAAGGTTTATCTGTAAGTCTGCTTTACTTGGCGAATAAGACATTAAATCATTTCAATGAGTTTCTTTGTTGAATCGTTTGCATTTTAACAATGATGGTAATGGCGCTCTTTTTTGTTTTCTTTTGGGGCGAACCCTCATGTTTTGAAACGATTTGAAATAAATCCACTCTGCTGAACCATATCTCAAAGATTCACTGCAGCGTTTTGGAAATGCCCTTGTCTTTTATTTGCCAGCGTTGAAACGGTATTTACACTCATCATACAAATAATACAGCATTCAATGTGTCCCTATTCTCAATCAACACAGATGTGTTGAATTCAGCCACTTCCGAGGTGCTTGGTATGCCTCCCTTGAGCTATGAGTTTCCCTGTGGCTTTGTTGGTGAGGTCCACAGTGGCGAAAGCCAAGGTCCTTCCCTGCTTCAGAACCTGCGCTGTGATGAGGACATCCTCACCCACTTTGGCAGCATTCATGTACCTGTCAAACATGTTAAATTGTTAGGAAATGCAAGCAACCACTGCAAAATGAAAGAAATCCATGGGTGGCTGGCCCCTGGCTTGGAAGGAGGTCACTTGTGCCCAGGAAAAAGTGATGATTCTGCCTAAATTGATTGAAAAATAATACATTGTAATTATGAGGTGATAACATGCTTTACCACAGTGGACCAGGGCTAGGGTTGCCACCTCTGAAAAAAATCCTGGACATTTCAATCTCAATCAACCTTTTTGCTTGTACGCAATAGTAGGCTATCCTTCATTCATTCATTGTCCAGGGAAGTGTTTGTTTTCCTGGACATGTCATTAAAATCCTGGACAATCAGGAAAAACCTGGACAGGTGGCAACACTAACCAGGGCACACCTTCATGCTAAATATCACTGACCAGCCCAAATGGTACATCTGTCACGACGTGGTGATGCTTACACCAGCACCTGTATGAAATAGGGGCTCGCCCGCAGGTAGAGCTCTAATGCTGCAGTGCATAGCCAGATACGTACGTGATATTCATGTCGACACTGACTCCCGGTGCTCCTCTCTCGGAGTACATAATGGCAGTGGTGGAGATGACATCGACCAGGGTCGCCGTGAGACCTCCGTGAAGGGTTCCACCTCGATTCGTATGCTCCTCCGCGACCTTCATCTCACACACCACCTTACCGGGGCTCGCGGACAGAACATCTACCTGAGAGAAAAGCAATCGCAGCGAGAACAAACAAAGATTTATATGTGCTTGCCAGGCTCACCAGCGGCGTGACACACGAATTCAATCCTGTCGATAGGCATTTCATTAACTGTGATGGTAACGTCAAAAAGAGAGTTTGGACCGCGAACGTCATAGCCGTGGATAAGGTAAACTTTCTCTCTCTAAAGAACAAGACAACGGTGATTGGGCAAACCTTGCTCAAAACACGATCGAACCCAGGAGTGTCAACCATAGCCTTCATGATCTGTTTTATGGAATTTAACGATAGAGAAACCATTTCGCTTGCTGTTCTTCTGCACAACTCCAAGGACCAATGTGTCAACTTCTAAAAAAGGAGTGCCCTTTACGCAGTGGGACTACCGGAAGTGGGGAAGTCGACAAAACCAAGGTGAAATAAAAGTTCAACAAAACTTTTCAACGTACTGCAAATGTATACATCATGCCCTCTTATTGACAAACAGTTTTCTATCGAAATGAGTGTTTAAACGTTGTCTACAACACATGAAGGTTGAATAAACATGTAGAAGCGGGTTAGGTCATAAAATGCATACATTTTGTGTGTCCAGCCGAGATTATTTTCATGTTGCACCAGTTGCGAAGAGCGCGTTGAAAACTGGTGGCAGAGATGTTTTAGGTACAAGTGGAGGTTAATACTTGAGAAGTTTTGTCTCTATACCAGTTAACCTCTTAAGCTTCGGGGCTATTTTTGAGTGTTTTTAAAGTTTTGCACAACGTCTACTTAGATGCTTCCTGTGTCTGCATACTTTGACTCATCATGAAGTGGCTGGTACCATTTGAAAGTAGAGACTCTGTAGAATCTTCAGGAAGTGACAGGAAGATTTTGTGATGTACTGCCAAGGACTTACAGGGGTTAGAACATCTTTTTTCTGAAATGCGTTCATGAAGACCCCCTAGAAATTACTACATTTCAGCAGTATAGCTGATACATTTGGCATTGGAAACATATTTAAGACTTCATCACAGGTCTACTGAAGCTATTTGTCAAAGGAGAACTTGCTACATCTATATATGACCTTTACCAAGACAATTATGTGTGGATATACACATGCGTTTTACCAAGTGTCTTTTTGTATTTTTTTTAGTTAGTAAAAATGCACCCCCCATATAAGGTCTTACTGTACAAGAACCTTTTGAGCTAGAAGCCTTATCATAGTCACATATGAAAGCATACTCCTGGAGGTGTTATACAGTAATCAGCCATGGTTGGATATGCCTTTTGGGTAGTATTACAGAGATGTTGCTGTACAGTACTGTACGGTACTGTACACTATGTACAGTAAAAACATGGTAAGAAAGGGGCATTCTTGAGCAGTTTTGAGATTCCTTTGTCCCTGGGTGTAATACAGAAGAGCTATATGACTCATTTGAAAACCTGGACTCTGGGCTATCACTCAGTCTTTGAATGGAGTTTCTAGCTCTTGCTTTGAGGGAGCTGCAGTCATTCAAAGCAAATGAGCCAACACAAAGCTGTGTAAAACAGGACCTGCCTACTTCTCTTCTAAGGCTTGTCTTTCAGGGTAGGAATGTCACAGAGCCACCCCAGTGCTGCCCATGTAATCAGCAGAGTCTGGGGATCATGTGGAATATCATTGATCATGTGAAAAATATGGAAGTGTGGACAAAAACAGCACAATTCCTGAGGGGAAAAAACATGATCATTTTTTTCCACAATAAAGTGGTTTTGTTTGACTGGAGTTGTACAACTTTTGGTTGAAATAAAGTAAAAAAAGACTACACTCTCATAAACCTTGGATTGTAACAGACATTTTGAGATAAGTTCATGTTTGGATGTCCACTCATCCTAGGAAGGTAGGGAGACATCAGGCGAGGGGTGCTTGAGGGGGTCAAATTTGAAAGGTGACATTGTGTAATAAATTGATAATAATGCACATACAATATGTTCAAATCCCTGTATAGTAGTGCTAGGTGTGTTCCTGAGGTTCTAAGCTTTCCAATGATATATAATGTTCCTGGGTTTATTACACCACCTGGATTTTAAACAATTGCGGAATGAAGATCAAGTTCAAGTTCAAAGTCATTGAACCCGGTACCGACCACCCCGAACTTTAAGAGGTTAACTTTTGAAAAGTCCTACACTTTAGCTTCACTAGCTGCTAGCTCCATAAGTTCACAATGGCATCAGCGGCCATAGAAGTCCCGGAGAACTCGGATGAAGTGGAGAAGACTAGGCTCCTGCAGTGCGAAGAGTTTGCCTCCATCACTGGGTCAGACAGCGCTGTTGCTCAGTGCTATTTAGCCGAAAATGACTGGAACATGGAGGTAACTGCTACCATAAACATCTGACACCAATGATACTTGTCTGACACTTACCAGTCTTGCAAAAGCCAAATATTTACTGTATGTTGCATTATAGCATGCTATGTTGGGATACCGCAAATAAATAAATCACAGTTGCTCAGTAGGCTATACCAATCCTGACCGGTGACTTGGCACAAATTCTATGATTGTCCTAGATATGGCAAGCTCAATGTGTCTTTTTTTAAATCCCCAGAGAGCTCTGAATGCATTTTTCGAGGCTGACATGGAATCCGTTTTTGCCGTGGACTTTGATGAAGAAACTCCAAAAGACAACCACAGTACAGACCTGAAAAGGAAAAGCACAGAGAACACAGAACCCTCCAACAAACGGTTGAAACCTACAGAAAATACGTGGTAAGTCATCATGTAAAGGAAAAATGAGCTCTACATTTGGTGTATGAGTTAGCTGGGATTCTTTGTAACATGCTCTTTGGCTTCTCCAACAACTGAGTTCGACCCAGATGTCAGCGCAGTCATTGCTTGGTCATAGCAGACCGGGAGTACATTTCAAAATTACTTTCCAATATGTTCTGTCCAAACACATCTGGGAAACCAGTTGTTGTGGGGCATCAAGACGGCTTTTCACACCTTATCCATGATGGTCGTGGAAATCAGCAGGGGGAGGTCTCTTGAACTGATCAGACCACACACCTGACTGAGATCTCTGTGTAACCCTCAGCATAGACTTGACGAGCGAGGAGCCCAGTGGATCCAGTAGCAGCAGCAGCAGCAGAAGCAGCAGCACAAAGCCTGTTGTGAATGGAGCATCAACAGCCCAGCCAGTGGAGGAGGAGAAAGCTGACCCAAAGCTGTCTCTTCTCACGTGGAATGTGGACGGCCTGGACACACTGAACATGGCAGAACGGGCGAGAGGCCTCTGCTCTTACCTGGCTTTGTAAGTCACTGTGACCGTAACAGTACATTTGCATCGTAATGTAAACATTTCCCACTCAGAGGCATAGGCCAGTGAGAGACCCTATTTGGTGAAGATACAGCTATATCAGAAAGGTTTGGCCTTCTTTGGGGTGGCCATATTTATGCACATGTCTCTCTTTGTTTAAATCCACATAAATTGTGTCAGTTACACCTATTAAAGTGGCCCGCAGAGTCATTTTATACGACCCGCGAGATAATGTCAAATGTGTATTACAATTGGCCCTCATCATTGATGTATAGTGTACCAAGACTTGAACATAAAATTTCGTGTGTCACAGAATGAGTGGGCCCAGGCCAAGGCCCAGTGGGCCCAGGCCAATGACACGGCTCACACTCATATGCAGCACAATTTTAGTTCATTTATTAAAAATAAATATTGAGTTCGGCCCGCAACTTTATTCCATATTCCGATGTTGGCCCCCAGTCAATTTCAGTTTGACACCCCTCCACTAATCAGTCAAAGTGGCTAGTAATTTGGTCTTTTCTACCAGCGAAACAGAAATTTCACCAGCATTTGGCTGGTGTTAATTTAGAGCCCTGATTAGTAGTATACTGCACAGTGGTACCCCATGGCACCCTGACTGAAGTGCTACACATTACAAGACACACACACACACACACACACACACACACACACACACACACACACACACACACACACACACACACACACACACACACACACACACACACACAAAGTCACCTGCAGTTAAGGCCATGGAGGCAGGTTGCCATATATGAATGCAGAATGACTCGTAAAACAAAGCTGCGTGCCTTGGGCAAGACCCACCTGGTCTTTTCCTTCTTGCCATTTTATGATTTCTTGTTGCGCCCTGACTGAGGGTGCCATGTCGAGTGATGACACACTAACACACTGTGCTGACTTCTTTACAGATACACACCGGACATCGTATTTCTTCAGGAGCTGGTGCCACCGTACATTCAGTACATCAGAAAGAGGGCCGTCAGCTACATCGTCATTGAAGGTAACGATATCATTTTGCTCAGCTCGCATAAAGGCCCCTGCAAACTATGTGCTACACACAAAGTATTATTGGTACTAAAAGTACTGCTACATTACATTACATTTAGCTGACACTTTTCTCTAGAGCGACTTACTGTACATGTATTGCTATTCAGGGTATTGGTTACAGTCCCTGGAGCAATGTGGGGTTAGGTGCCTTGTTCAAGGGCACTTCAGCCACGGATGGAGGTGTAGGTAGTGGTCAGGTGGGATTCGAGCCTACAATTTCTGATTGGTCTTACCTCTTTGGCAGGGGTGGACAATCCTGGGTTCAGAAAGTAAAACGATGCCACAGATTTCCTTCAGCCAATTCAATGAACCAGCTGAATTATTACACACCCCTTCTGCCAGGTTGAGGAGCTGATTAGCCAATCGCCCATGTTGGCAGCACTGGCACAAGGCAAATTTGGCAGGACTTCCACAATACTTCGGTAATGTGACGCTGTACTGTGCCGGTGGCCTGGTTTCGGGTCCAAGTTGCCTGGGTTCTGGCACTGAAGGTAGCCTTTGTGGTGTTTTTTACCTGCACTCATGACACAGACGTCTGCTGATTGTGATTCCAATATGCGGACTCCCGTTCTCGGTCTGCGCTCGTGGCCTCGCGTTTCACTGATGCCCCGCCTCCATAGATAAAACAATAAAGTTTCCCCGCTGCCAGCCTATCCACAACAACTTTTGGGGGACTATTCTTTAATTCACCATCCTGTTGGCAAATGAGAAAATGACATTAGAAATTGAGCTTTTGCGAGATATTGAAATATAATTCTGTTGTATTTCTCGGTGGCGCCACAAGGAGGCTAGTGAGCAAGGGAGGACGGGAGTGTACATATTGGAACTCACCCTGTATGTCATGTGATTGACCTGTGTCCAGGTGGGGAGGAGGGCTACTTCACGGGCCTGATGCTGAAGAAGTCCAGAGTGAAGTTCCTGCAGAGTGAGATCATCCCCTACCCCATGACACAGATGATGAGGAACCTGCTGGTTGCCCAGGTAAGGTGGCTGGATGCTGTGTAAGTTGGTGCTTGTAGTAGTGGTAAGATGGTAGCCTAGGTAAGGTGGCTGGATGCTGTGTAAGTTGGTGCTTGTAGTAGTGGTAAGATGGTAGCCTAGGTAAGGTGGCTGGATGCTGTGTAAGTCAGTACTAGTGGTAGCATACTGCACAGTGGTACCCCATGACATAGCTGCTGGTAAGATCAGGGGTGGTCCTAGGGGCAGCCCGACCGGGCAATTGCCCGGGGAGGCACCCGAGAGTGGGTGAAACCACGCCCTGAAACGACATCTACTTACTTGTAAAACATGTTAAAATTGTTACAAATATATAATTTGTCATCATTTTCCATGGGGCGAGCTGCTGCGAAAGGAGCAGGGCATTGGAGGGGCTATTGCCCGGGGTTGCAATCCCATGTAATCTCATATTTTACCTGTACAGATGAGCACTTTCCTGAAATAAGGTGGAGTGTTCCTATTCCTTCCTATTCATAATGAATTGTTTTGCAACTGTAGTAGAATATCACATGAACAAGTACATTTTTGTGTGTTAAATGTTGCCATCATAGACATGTGGTATATGTAATTGTCTAGATTTTACGCAAGTATTCTCTTCTCTCCCGGATCCCCCTGCAGGACCACCGTGACCTCTGTAGGGATCCCCAGTTGGGTCATTTCACGTGAAATCAGACACTTTGGGACCCGATCGACTACTCTGACTGATATAATCAAGGCTGAATGTATAGTGTCCTACCCTCATTTGTAAACCTTTGCTAGTCTGTTTAATATTCATGTCAGATTCAAACCAATGCAGTTCTGGGGTGCTACCTTGCTACTAAAAAGGCACACCCAGTATGATTGAAATCCGGGTCGGTCGGGTCCCAAAGTGTCTGATTTCACGTGAAATGACCCAGTTTGGGAACCACTGCTCTACTACTAGGCACTTAATGTTTTGTTTGTGAACGTCAGGTCACCTTCCAGGGCCAGGAGCTGTGTCTGATGACGTCCCACTTTGAGAGCTGTAAGAACCAGGCGAGCGAGCGCATGAACCAGCTGCAGATTATGTTGAAGAAGATGAGGGAGACGCCGGGGAACAAGACCATCATCTTCGGGGGAGACACCAACCTGCGGGACACAGAGGTAACAACTCAACGCAATTTATTTTCCCCCACATTATTCATGTGACAATTTTGTTGCCTAGAGTAGCATTTTGGCTGACCCAAAGTGCTTTTTAGTTACACTATTGAACATCCGATAGTTGGTAACATGACTAAAACAGCTGGTTCTAGACTTGATATACACAACATTTGTGCCATTTTGATGTGAAATAACAACAAAAAATATATATATATATATATATATATATATATATATATATATATATATATATATATATATATATATACCAACTGAGTTTGAAGAAATAATCCCATTGATGTGTCTTTACCATAGCTCTGCATAGCATTGTAGAGATACTAATACAGAATTATGCAAGGAGCATGATTACTACAGTTTTAGATGGTCACTTCAATGACAGAGGTGTGTGTGCGTGTGCGCGTGTGTGTGTGTGTGTGCGTACAGGTAGCGAAGGTGGGTGGTCTGCCAGCGGGTGTGTGTGACTTGTGGGAGTCCCTTGGCAAACAGGAGCACTGCCGCTACACGTGGGACACTAAGGCCAATAGCAACAAGAGTGTCCCCTACATCAGCAGGTATGTACTACTCAGTGGCTAATCGCTACTTGTATGTTGTCGTGTTGCTCACTTTTGTTCTGTCGGATTATTTTTGTATGCTTCATATAATACTCCATATTTAAATGTATGGTTTGTCCTGTCTTTTTTGAATGGTGTTGCCTTGCGATTCAGCAAGATGTATGCTTTGTCTCAAATAATGCACTAAGTTGTGCACTTAGTTTCAGTGCGTAGGGCACTCGCACTGAAAACTCAATGCACTGAAAGTTCAGACTTTCCATCGACACGACACACTAAAGACCTCAGAGCACTATACTGCCGTGCAAAACAAGAATGCAGTAACTCAAAATGGTTGAATTTTTTTTTATATCGGAAATGGGTTTTAAACTACCTCATTTGTCTTGTGTCAAAAAATGGTGGTCCAACACCGTCCCGTTTTGGAGAAAACTCATTTTGAAAGTGCAAAAATGACCAAAAAAAGTTACTGCTTGTTGTATTAACAGGTTATGTCGTACAAAACAAAAACGCAGTAAGTCGGCGAGTTACTGCTGCACGTTCCAATGGGACTGGTTTGGGAGTAGACAGTAATACTAGCCAAGAACGCAGTAACTCCTGCAGTAACTCCATTTTGTGGCAGTAATACCAGCCAAGAACGCAGTAACTCTGTTTTTTGTGGCAAAAAGACACATAAATGTTGTTTTTTGCTTTTTTTTGTGTGCATTAAATTTCTATCCTAAACAAGCATTACCAGGAAGTGTCACCACCAATTTACCGACAACACAGTTGTCGCGCCATATGGGAAACTTTGAAGCCTTTTTTCTCAGTTTGCCGTTTTCAGAGTTACTGCGTTCTTAGATTGTAGGGCAGTATACACTGACACAAGTGCACGATTTGAGAAACGGCGTTATTGTGCAAAAAGTGACAATTAAAGTCGCATTGTCTTGTACCGTAGGTGTCGGTTCGACCGCATCTACCTGCGGCCCGCCACGCAAACGGGCACTCCCAAGATGGCGGCGGATCACATGATCCTGGTGGGGCAGGAGAAGCTGGACTGTGGACGCTTCGTCAGCGACCACTGGGGCATATACTGCACCTTCACCACCGGCTGAGACAGTGTGTGTCAGGCAGTGGCCATCTACTGCACCTTTGGAGTGTGTGTGTGGAGTGTGTGGTCGGCGAGTGTGGTCAGTGTGATGAGTGAGTAAGTGTGTTAAGTGTGTGTTGAGTGTGATGTGTGAGTGAGTGTGATGGGTGAGTGAGTGTGATGTGTGTGTGCAAAGAAATTGTCTTAATAAAACTCCTGCATACTTTTAAACAGGTTTCTGGTTTTGAATCTCTTGCAGAACAATCTGTGTGGCCCGGAATAAGGTTGTTTCAAGGTTTTACTGAACTCAGTTGACCAGCATTTACATTTTTTTCAGTCTGACACCTAGTCTAATGTATCTGTCACATTAGTCTCATTTATCTGTCGGCAGTCCCTTACCCCTTTTTCATCATCCTCTACTTGATTTCAATGACTATATAAAAACAAAACAAAAAAAACACCAGGCCACCGTTACAGCTTTTGGTGTTCAATAAATCATTCATCAGTTATGGGTATAACTAGGGATGGGTATCGCCAACCACCTCCTGATACAATACGCACCCTGACATAGGGGTCACGATCTGATGCATGTGTATCGCAATATTTTAGCCCTTCATTTTTTGTTTTTATTATTTATTTATTTTTTTAGAAAATAGATATGAAGGACCAAATGTTACTTTTTTTCTGTAGAGCAACAGTTACACTGTAGTGAATGTAAAAGACTGCCTTCACAAAACGGTAGGTCTGGCAGTTGCTGTGTAGCCTTCAAATTTCAATTTATGCTAGTAAATGAAGTATCGATACTCACACCTCCGATACGATTGGCGTATCGTGAAGATGCACGTGACGATATATCCCGATACCCAGGGTGTGATTTGTCGGAAAACCAGAAGGGGGGATAGGTTTCAGATTTTAAGCAATATCAATGGAATAACATTAAGCTGTGATAAAAATCATGTAGAAAAAAAGGAGATATCAAAACCATACCCCCCTACAAATCGCACCCTGCCGATACCGATATTTTGAACACACCCCTAGTAGTAACAGTAACAAGAGTCTGGTATCACAAGACCTTATTTTTGCTTTCTAAATCTATTCTCCTTAGTCCAGCACCCAGGACGTTTGAGGCGGATGTGCGCGTTTTTGGTTTAGTTTCATAGAGTGAACATTCCTGTAAAGAAATGAGACGGTGCTTTAATATCCCTAGTGTCCAGTGGAATGTTGGTGTACTGAAGGCCTTATACCAGTAGAGGGCAGAGTAGTGCATAGTTTTCAAGCCCCAATCACAAATGCACTAAAATATTTACAGTAGGCCTACTACCTGGATACTTTCTGCAGGTATGTTTTTTCCATTCCTCTTGCTGATACAAGCTTATAATGTATGTGTGAAGAAGAAGTGTTAAACTCTTCAAGTTAGTTTGTGAAACGTTTTTCTTTTACTTCAGAGTTCAGACATGTAGGCCTTAAAGTTTTATCTTTTACCTGACATGTTTTGACGCTATTGTTTTTATAATATATATATATATTTAGGGGCTTTTATGCCGTTATTTGTCAGGACAGTCGAAGATGGTGATAGGAAGTGAATGGGACTGAGAGACGGAAGGATCGGGAACTATATTACTATAACAGACATAATGAACGTCATACAGCTATTAAACAACAAGATAGCATATGGGTTATGAAAGCGTACTCATCGATGACTGCATACAATCACTGTTACATGATAGATAATATTATAATAATATTTTTTCTTATTTTTTTTTCTCCCCCTCTTTGTTTCTTGGTGCAAGTAAGTGCAGTCCCAAATTACATAACTACAATGTGCAAACAGCAACAAAAAAGTTTCCTTTGAAATGTTCATTGATTCCCGGTCAGTGGGGGGCAGCAGAGAGTAGGTGTGTGTGTGTGTGTGTGTGTGTGTGTGTGTGTGTGTGTGTGTGTGTGTGTGTGTGTGTGTGTGTGTGTGTGTGTGTGTGTGTGTGTG